>NC_056733.1:689297634-689385228 GCF_019279795.1 Protopterus annectens
TTATGGTAGGTACAAAACTGTACTTTTCTTTTTCTGTCTGTGGAAAACTGTAGCCTATTTTTTAGTCTGCAGAAACTTTAGTAGAGGGTGAAGAAGTAAACTTTGTGCAATATAGATAACCTGTAGTAAGATTAATCCACTGTAAAGTCTGTGTTGTATTCAAACATATCTGTTTTACCTTCTAAAGCAACTCAATCTGATATTGTTAATCTTCATTCATTCATTCCTTACTGATTGGTGTCTGTTCTGTCCTCAGAACCAAGTCGGCATTCTAACAAGTTTATGCCAGCCAAAAAACTCTCAAGCTAAGCTTTACCCATAGTGCCCCTCTCCTTGATGTTCTTAGTGTTTCACTGTTGCAGTCAGTACATTTGGGTAATCTGCTGGCAGGTTGCCCTCAGTCGGCCTGAATTCCACAGTCTTGGGTCCTGCGTCGGTTGCTGTCTTCTCTTCCATGATGTCAGTTCGTCAGGGGTATAAAACATGCAGGTCTCTGTCTCTGTGTGTATGTGCATGTCTCTCTGTCTCTGTGTGTGTGTGCGTGTGTATATGTCTTTAGTCTTTCTTGCCGCGCGGTGCCTGAAGCAGAAACATTTTGCAAGCACCGGTCGGCTGACTGCTGAAATATTCAAGTTTGAGTTTCAGAACCGAAGTCTTCACTAAAGCCAAGTACCCTGTTGGGGAAACTTTTTTTCTTGCTTTTTACCGATGTCAGAAAAAGTTAATAATTGTATTACTTGTGGGAAGCAAATACCTCCATAAGGATTTCCATTTGTACTGTATTCCTTGCCTAGGCCCTGATCACAACTTGCCTGGCTGTCTGTTTTGTGCTAGATTTAACCAACGCACTATTAAGCGTCTGTATATTTTTGCAGCCAAGTATTTTGGAAACGGATTTAACTACCCAGAATTGTCATCGGATAACAATCCGACTACCGGAGTATATAAAAAAACGCAAATAAAGGACAGAGAAAGGCAGTTGAGATCCAAAACCAACGACAAAGCTTCTCCTAAGCCAGTCGCCGGTTCGCTGGTACTCTGAGGCGCTTTCGCAGACCCCAATACCCGCTACCTTCGAGTCGCAGGCCTCTACCGACACCCATGTGGAGTCCAGTATGCTGCAAGATACTCAAGGTATTGGACTGACGGATGTATCGCCCTTTGATGGGCCCAGAGCTGCTGAGCAGTCACCGGCCTCAGAGGGTGTATTCAGACCTCAACATTTTTATATCACACTGATGAAAGCTGCAAAACCAAAGGAAGACACCTTCTTCTAAAACTAAAAAAAATGATGCCTGAGCCACGTGCACAGGCCTCTAAGCCTAAAAAACAGATGATCAAAATGGCTGAAGACCTTATTACCTTGATCAGGGGTACCCATCCCCCTCAAGATAAGAGGGATCAGGGGTACCCATCCCCCTCAAGATAAGAGGCCTAGGCAAGACACTGACTATGAATCTTCAGATCAGGTTTCTATTTCTTCTGATTTCTCTTCTGATCAGGAATTATCTTTACCTCCCTATGAGGATTCTGATGCTGAGGAGTCTATTCCATCTGCATCTTCTCCTGAGGATTATTCATTTGGAGAAACCTTGCATACTTTGAGGGAGCATTTTCACTGGGGGAGTCAAGACTTCTCAGAATCAAAAAAGAGGCTCAGGGATTTCCTTCTCCTCCCTCAGCACAAACCTTTAGCCATTCCCCGTTTTAGACATTGTGGATGATGTGTTTTTGGAGTCGAGCCTGACCCCTGACTCCCTTACATCCGTCTCCCTGTAAGCCTGAACAGGTATTGCAGGGTCCCTGACTCTCATAAATTTTTATTTAGAAACCCTGCTGCTGATCCTGAAACTATTTCACAGGGTCCAAAGGGAGTTAAGGCCTCAACTGCAAAAAACCTACCCCCTCCGACAGAGATTCAAGGGCACTGGACAGATGGGGGAAAAAAGGTTTATACATCCACAACCTTGGCAGTCAAGGCCTTAAACTGTCAATTTCATATGCTTAAGTACCAACAACATGTTATGGGATTGCTAAAACAGAAAGTGATGATTTCAGAATGTACCGAAAATAAGGAATTGCAGGAATTATTGCATGCAACTGAACAAGTTGGAAAGCATACTTTGCAATGTGGTTTTGATTCCTTAGAGACCTCCTGCAGGGCCGCAGTTACTGGATCTGTGATTAGGAGGCATGCCTGGTTAAAGGAACAAAATTTGCCTGATCATGTTAAAGCTGAATTGCTAGATGCACCTTTACAGCGTGATTCTCCATTTGGTATTAAGGCAGAAGAGGTTTTAAAGAAAATGGAAGACCAATCTAAGTCTTTGCAAACTGTTAAAAGATTTCTTACAAGTGCAGCCACCTAGATTTAGTAGACACTGGCCAAAAAAAATTGGTCCTTTCCTGTGTCAGACAGAGCTCAAAGGGGCAAATCCAGACACCCTAAGGGTTCCAGGTACCAGGCTCAAGACTCGTACAGGTCAAAGCAATGGTGCGCATCCACCTCCAAATCTGGAGGAGATAAAGCGCAAACCTACAGAAAGCAATCCCAATGACTTCCCTCTGCCTACACCAAGCACTTGTCTGTTGGCAGCACCCATAGAGGGAAAATTAGCACTTTTTTGCTCAAAATTGGCAGTTAATAACCCAGGCCAAGTGGGTACTAGACATCGTATCACAGGGATACAGATTCCATTTCCACACTCTGCCAATGACAAATGGTTGGCCAGATCTGCCAAAAAACCAATGGGCAGAGGCACAGAAACAGGTTACGTCCCTCATGGATATGGAGGCCATTCAGACAGTACCAGAAAAGGAAAAAGGACAAGGTTTTTACTCGACTGTTCTTGGTACCCAGAAAGGGCAAGGCCTGGCGGCCAATACTGGATTTATCGATTTTGAACACATACCTGGACATTCTAAAATTCAAAATGCTCACTTTTACAACAGCTTCTGCCCATGCTGGCCACGAATGCTTGGCTGGTGACTTTAGACCTAAAAGAGGCATACCTGCATGTCCCAATAAGACAGTCGTGCAGAAGATTCCTCAGATTCAAGGCTGACTTAATGCATTACCAATTTTCTGCACTGCATTTTGGCTTATCTACTGCGCCCAGGGTCTTTACAAAGTGCCTGGCACCAGTAATTGCATTTTGCAGACAAAGAAGTATTCAAATATATCCTTACTTGGACGACTGTCTCATTCAAGCAGAGAACAAGGACACTCTTCTACGACACCTGGCGTTTGTGAAAAAGCTTCTAACATGCCTAGGGTACACAATAAATGAAAATAAATCACAACTGGTACCCTCTCAAAAGATAACATTCCTGAGTGCAAGCTTGAATACAACTGCCCAGATGGCTTACCTCACGCCAGACAAACAAAGGCAACTGACTACTTACTTCAAACTGATGGCAACAAAAACCCAGTTATCTGCAAGACAAATTCTGCAGGCTGTGGGCTTCCTACTAATTCCATATGCAAGACTGCATATGAGGAAACGTCAATGGTACCTAAAAAGTTTATGGAGTCAACATTCACACAGTCTGGAAACAATGATTCCTCTCATCCCCTGCCTGCAACAGGAGTTTCTGTGGTGGGCAAAGGCCTGTCACCAAAACATGGGACGGTCCTTCATTCTACTCCCTGCCAGACAAACCTTAACAGACGCATCAGATTATGCCTGGGGGGGCCCACATGGCAGGAAGATGCATTCAGGGCATATGGACACCAAATCAAATGCATCTACATATCAACCAGAAAGAGATGCTAGCTGTTCAAAATGTCCTAACAGCCTTCAAGGACTTCATCCAGGACAACTACTGATAAAGATGGACAATACCACAGTCATGTGGTATATAAACAAGCAAGGGGGGACACACTCATACCCCCTTTGCAGATTAGCCATGGCACTGTGGGACACAGCTTTGACCAACCAAATAAATCTTCAAGCTCAATTCCTGCCAGGAAAACAAAACACTCCGGCAGACGATTTAAGCAGAAACCTTATGGATCCTCACGAATGGAAACTAAATCCACAAGTCTTCAGCAGGATGGCAGAGAAATGGGGGATCCCAGACATAGACTGATTTTGCTTCTCCTCAAAATTATCAACTGAAAAGATTCTGCACAAGGACTTATCGCAGAGAAGCATGGAAAGTGGACGCCCTATCCTTCAGTTGGAAAAACCTATCCGTTTATGCCTTTCCTCCTTTGCCTGTTCTACCCAAGGTCCTCCTAAAAGTCAGACAAGAGAAGCTAAAGATGATATTAATTGCCCTGGACTGGCCCCGCCAGTACTGGTACCCAATCCTAAGGAACTTGTCTCAATACCCAGCTTGGACCTTGCCTCAAAAACCACAACTGCTGTCCCAGCAAAACAATCGGATCCTGCACAATCAACTACAGACTCTGAACCTGGCAGCATGGCTAATCCTGTAATCATAAAGATGACACCTCTCAGTAAAGCTGTGATGGTAATCGTTTTGGAAGCCAGAAGGCCTAGTACTAGAAAATCTTATGCAGAACTGCATATTCCTCAGATATTACAATACTTAACTGAGATGCTTGACAAAGGCCTATCTTTTTCATCAATCAAAACCTATGCCTCTGCCATTTCGGTTCATTACAATACAGAGCCACCAATCTTTTCTCATCCTTTACTGAAGCAGTATCTTAGAGGTACTCTAAACACACAAACGAAAATCCGGAAAACAGGATAAGAAAATAAACTGAGACAATTCGATCACAGCCTCAAAAACCAGCAACCACGTCAGGCCTTGGAAAATGTAGTATAAGGTAAATATACATATATATAAATGTATGTTTTTTACATTTATTTTAGTTTAACAAATGTTATTTAAAAGCTGGGACACAAAATGTTAGATTTTATGAGAATTGTGAGAATGTTATGTTGTCTATTAAGTTTAATTGTATTTAATTAGGTAATTGATTGATTGGATGATTAGGTGATGCAATTTGTACTGAAGGTATATAAGTTGTGTTTTTTGTTTGTAACACTGACTCTGAGGAAGCCATTAATTTGGTGAAAGCGCTTAGTCGGTGAATAAATTGGATTTTCCAAGGCCTGACGTGGTTGCTGGTTTTTGAGGCTGTGATCGAATTGTCTCAGTATCTTAGAGGTGCCAAAAACCTAAGGCCTCCTAGAAGATCACCATTACATACATGGGACCTCAATTATGTGTTGGAAAAGCTCACCCTGCCTCCATTTGAACCAGTCGCTACCGCTGATATAAAGTTCTTATCATGGAAGACAACTCTGCTACTAGCAATTACTTCAGCAAGAAGAGTTTCAGAGCTACAAGTCCTCATGGCTGTAGAGCCTTTTATCATATTTCACCCAGACAGGGTGTCTCTGAGGACAAATCCTACTTTTATGCCTAAGGTGGTTTCCATTGTGGCTCTTAACCAAACAATTCATCTTCCAACTTTTTTATCCAAATCCGCAGAACAAAGGGGAGAGAATTCTGCATTCCTTGGACGTACACAGCTAAGATTCTACTTGAGCAGGACAAAAGCTCTAAGAAAAACTGAGCAATTACTAGTGTCATATGCTGCACGATAAGAGCGAAAGGCTATCTCAAAGCAGACAGTTTCAAAGTGGATAAGCCACTGCATCAGTTTCTGCTACTTACACCATGGTAAAGCTGTGCATGAAGGGCATTAGGTCTCATTCCACCAGAGCTGCAGCTACTTCGGCAGCCTTTCTCAGAGGAGTAACAACCAAAGACATTGTAGAGGCTGCTACTTGGAGTTCTGTTCACACCTTTACAAAGCATTACCATTTGCCTCTCTACTCTCAGTTCAGGGCAGGCTTTGCCACTGCAGTGATGCAGGGCCTTATAGCCTCACCTAATGCTGTTTAGCTCCAGCCTCCCAACCATAGCTTTGGGATTCTACCCAAATGTAGTGACTGCAACAGTGAAACACGAAGAACATAGTACAGTTGTGTACACTTACCATAAATGTAGATATTAGATATTCGAGTGTATTCACTGTTACATTCCAGGTTACCCTCCCACCATCCCCCTGTCATTCTACAGCTTATCTTTCCCTTCTCTATCTTCTACAACCTATGTGGTGTATTTGCTTGTAGATGAAGGTAACGTTTATATTGATGCATGTATATATGTATTATTTGTGTATATGTGTGTGTGTTATATATATATATAATATTGCTACCTTTTTGGGGGCACCTGACATCGGGAGCAAGAAAAACTAAAGAAAATGGCGTTTGCTGCATGTTTTGTACCCCTGACATCATGGAAGAGAAGACTGCAACCGACGCAGGACCCAAGACTTTGGAATTCAGGCCAACTGAGGGCAACCTGCCAGCAGATTACCCAAATGTAATGACTGCAACAGTGAATGCACTCTAACATCTACATTTATGGTAAGTGTACACAACTGTACTTTACCTCAGATCTCGTTTGCTGCATAGCCATCAAGACATGTCAAGCCAGCTCTCAGCTAAGTACTATAAAAATTATTATTCTGAAACCTCTTTTTCCACAAAATTTCTCTTTTACTCTTGTAATACTTTCTGTTATTAGTCGCTAAATTTTTACCCTTATCGAGTGAAGTTTTTTCTCCTTACCAAAAGGTACAACAGGATTCAAGCAATGTGACCAATGCGGTTGCAAGGTGCCTAATTCGGACACTCGTGTATCTTGTGTCTACTGTCTGGATGTTCTGCATCCCTCTGTTCATCCACCTTGTGACATTTGTAAGGGGTTCAGTTCTCATACCCTAAATGAGAGGAAAAACAAATTTAATTGTTAAAGCCTGTTAAAAACACCTTTTTTCAGAGGCTATTTCTGGTTCGAAGGGTTCACCCCCTCCCAAGAAAGAACACACACACACACACACACACACACACACACACACACACACACACACACACACACACACACACACACAAAAAAAGTCGTCACTGTTCTTTTTTCACTTCTTTCTGGTGATTGAAAGTCTGAACCCAAGTCAGAAATTCCTAAATTGGCACCAGTCAACCACCCTACACAGTGCCGTCCTCTGTTCCAAAGCCGTATGTATCCACTTCGGTGTCATCTTCAATAACTTTGGCACCGATAATACCTACTGCACCGACTGTGCCTTCAGCTAGCACTTCAGCTCCATCCTGTTCAACACCAACAGTAGTAAATCCTGCACTGGTCGCCCCCTCCCCCCTACATGTTACTGGTCTTGAGACCACGATGCCAAAAGGAGAACATGGCCCTCGGACCAGATACTCTCCCATGGCAGATCCTTTCTTTGGGCAACAATATAGCCCTTTTTTGGAACGGCCCAATTCTCCATTGGGGATATTAATCCAATCTTCTAGGAGCCTCTCGGAATTGAACGTGGTGCGTCTTGTGGATCAGCTGCTGACAGCCAGCGTGATTTCAACACCTTCCATAACTCCCCTCCCAACCAGAGTTGGGAGTTTTTCTCCATTGACTCCTGCATATTCTCCTCCTTTGACCTCTTTTTGTAGGTATCAAAGCACTTGGCACCAGTGCCTTCTTCGGTTCCCACTCCTTTAGTTCCACTGGTGGACTTCACCGTGGTTCCGGAGCTGACCCTTTGGTCTTCGACTTGTTCGAAGCCGAACCATTCTCAGGATCATGACTGGACTGCAGGCACCATGATCCCTAGTACTGTGCTGACTACGGCACCATCTATGAAGGTTCTGGGAGTCTTGGCAGTACCAGGTCCTCTTGGGCTCCTTCCTTGGGAGTGTGTCCGGATTGGGGTGTGACCCCAGTTCCGAGGTTGTCCTTCTCAGTTCCGTGCTCCCTTCCCTGTTCAGGTGAGGCAGTTTTCCAAGTGATGAAGAGGGCCATTGCCTCTGTAGGCAAACCATCGGTGTCAGAATGGCAGATATGTCCTCCCTCTGAACCGTAGCTGAAGTAGGCCACCACATCGGGACATTGAGCACAAGAGCCTCAAGGTACCCTAATGCAGGGTGCTTTCTCTTTGTAGTCTTCATCAGAAGCCCCCACTGAAGAGGTACCTCATAAGAGATTGTGCAAGAGGAAGCACATGGACACCCTGAAGAGTCCCTCACCAAAGATGTGGACTACGATGAAGGGGAGGGGTCCCCCACGGTTGCCCCCTGAGGATGTCTCCTTTGGAGACTTACTGGAAATTTTAAAGCAGTGGGCAGACTGGAAGCCCACCAACTTTTCCTCAGAGTCTGTATTCTTGCAGGATTTTCCTGCTCGACCCTCTTCTTGGGTGACCCCACCTGCAGACTAATTAGTCCAACTAGCATGCAGCATACATGGAAGAGTCCTGATACTGTTGAGCCAATCCCTCGGATACCAGACAAAACTTTGTCCCCACCTGAAGGGAGTCCACACTGGTCCAAAGGCCTACCAGTAGACGCTATGGTGGTGGCAGTGGCCACTAGGAAAGAGCTCTCAGAGGAGAGCCAGACTGTCCACCCCCCCTCCCAAACAGGGAGTCTCGGGCAGGGAACACCTTAAGGAAGCGAGTGTTTGCCTCATTGACCTTTGCCATTTGGTCCTTTAATTACTTGACACACTTTTTACTAGGCTTCAGAGAGACCTAATCTCTGAACTCTCCAGAATCTTAGCAGGAGCAGTTTCTGACAAGGTATGGGGCAAGTTGCCTTACAGCTTGTGACCCTGGAATCTATATTCATCTCGTCCATGTGGTTAATCTCTCACACTGCTGAAGGGGTGGCTAGAGCTGCAAGTTCAGCATTGTCATGAGACGCAACGCCTGGATGCACCTTTGCGACTTTGCGGTTCCTTTTAAGTCTTCTTTTCTTAACGCTCCAATGGAAGCTTCTTCCCTTTTTGGTCCAAAAGTGAAAGACACGTTAGCCAGATGTGAAAAGGATGGCAAGACCCTGTCTGCCGTGGGTGTACACTTTTCCAACCCCAACGATCCTACTCTAGGAATCAGAGGAGTGGAAAGATGTGGCACAAGAAATCAGAGTCCATTCCATGACACGCATGGCAAGTTTACTCCTCGGGGCAGAGGGGATAGCTCCTCCAGAAGACACCACTACAGAGGCAGAGGGGGTCAACATAACCAGGGGTCCATAGATTGTTTGGACAGGCCTACCAGTGCTCCTGAAGAGCGGCCTGATTGCTTTTCTCTCTCTGCACCACCCTGCCTGGCAAACAGTAACCACAGATTCTTGGGTGCAGAATATAATAGCCAGAGGTTATCGCATACCCTTCAATACTTGTCCAAAGCCATTAAGGCACTTTCCTGACATTCCACCCAGTCAAAGGGAAGCAGCAGTTCAAGAAATACGAAAGCTGTCCGTCATCCAGGCAGCCCCACCAGATCAAACAGGATCCAGATTTTACTTTAGGTTCTTTTTAGTGCCAAAAAAAGACAGGACTGTAGACCAATTTTGAATCTCAGCATTCTGAACAAATTTATCAACCAAACAAAATTCTGGATGGTGACTGTTCAGTCTATCCTACCCTTCCTGGAAAAAGATGGATGTGCTCAGTAAATCTTTAGGATGCGTATTACCACATAAAAATGGACAAACGCTCCAGAAGATTTCTTAGTTTCTGGCTGGGAGCCAATCATTACCAATTCTGGGTGCTGCTCTTAAGACTCTCTACAGCTCCCAGAGTTTTAAATGCATGGCAGTGGTAACGGCTCATTTGAGACTACAAGGATTCAGAGTGTTTCTGTACTTGGACGAGTGGCTCCTTACTGCCCCCACCAGGCGTCTACTGGTTACAGCCTTGAACTACACTCTAAAACTAGCAAAATACCTAGGAATCTGTATAAACAGGGAGAAATAGTTGACTCCTTCTCAAACCTTAGAATTTATAGGAGCAACTTTTGATACCCAGTCTTGCCTGGTCTCCCTACCAGATCACAGATTAGAAAGACTGAGGTCCTAACTCCGGGTGATGCTCTCTCAAGTCAAGGTTCCACCTTGGGCTGTCCTCCAACTTTTAGGATCAATGGCAGCATCGGTTTTATAATAGTTGCCCTAGCGAGGCTACACATGAGACTTCAGTGGCTATTACTAACACAGTGGTCCCCTTTGCACAATCCTATGTCCTTTCAGATCATCATAACGAAGTGATGCAAACAAGATTTAACTTGGTGGATGAAGCCAGAAAAGGACTTATGGAGTTGCTGTTTCTCCCCATCACAGCCGAAGGCCACAGTGACCACGGGTGCTTCCCTAATAGGGTTGGGTGGGGGCATTTTCAGGGAAAGACTGTCCAAGGCAGTTGGTCAACCACGGAGGCCAACCTGCATATCAGCGTTCTAGAACTGAGGGCAGTGCTTCTAGTGTTGCAAGCACTCCAATCTGTTCTTTTGTCAGGAACAATTGCTATTCAGTCTGACAACGTGTCAGTGGTCTGGTACATAACAAACTAGGGGGGATCGAGTCCTACCCATTGTGTAGCAAGGCCATGATTATTTGGCAATGGGCGATGGCTTCCAACTGCTTTCTGATAGCAATGCACTGGGAATTCCAATGTGATTGCAGACAAACTGAGCAGATGTATCCTCCTGCGTCATGAGTGATCCCTCAATTCAACCATAGCGGCGAAGATCTTCAGTCGCTGGGTCCAGCCTTGCTGCGACCTATTTACCTCTCCAGCAAATCACAAATGCATCAGCTTCTTTGCCCCAATTCCCCCACAGGGGGAGTCCCCAAGGGATGCTTTAATACATGATTGGCCCACAGGACTTCTGTATGCTTTCCTTCCCCTTTCCCCTGATTCCTTCAGTTTCTAAAGGCCCTTCGGCTGAGAAGCAGAGTAATCCTCATTGCACCCTACTGGATCCGACAAATCTGGTTTCCCTTCCTTTGACTTCACCTAGTATGCCACCCATGGATTCTGGATCCTACCCCGGAAGTACACTCACACCAGCAGGGGTTGAGTCACCCAAACATATCCAGTGTCAAACTGACAGCTTGGTTTCTCCACTTCCAGTAATTGCTAGGCAGAATAACCTTACCTCCCCTGTACGTAACATTCTTCTGGCTTCACATAAACCATCCACCAGGAAATCTATCTTAGCAAGTGGAAGAGCTTCCTTATTTGGTCCCAACAGAGAGAGCTAGTCCCTTGTTCAGCTCCTGTTGGTGTAGTTTTGGATTATTTGTCAGGTCTTCTGCATTCAGCCTCCACCATTAGAGTACATTTGGCTGCCATCTCAAACTTCCATGATGGATTTCAAGACTCATCCTTAATCTCCCATCTCTGTAACCCCTTCTTGAAAGGGGTTTTGCATATCAGACCACCTTTCAAAGAACTCATCGAACCTTGGAGTCTAACACTAGTACTGCAGTCCTTGACACAAGCACCTTTTGAACCTGCTGCCACTTAGGAGATAAAGTTCTTATCCTGGAAATCCCTATCTTTAGTTGCCATCACCTCAGCAAGATGCATATCCGAGCTTCAGGCCTTCTGCATAAAACGCCCTTGCATGATCTTCCATAAGGACAGAGTATCACTCAGGACTAATCCTTCCTTCTTTCCTACCTAAAATGATCTCAGAATTGACAATTTAACCAGACCATTGACCTACCAGTCTCTTTTGTAGAATACTGCCTTCGTTTACTGGATGTACATATAAAATTATGATTTTATCTGGACAGAAATAAATATGTACGTAAATCAGACTAGTTAGTTGTTTCCTATTCAGGTCTTAAATTGGGAGACTCTGTTTCTAAAGTGACCTTATCTAAGTGGTTGAGAAATTGCATATGTTTTTTCTACCAACATAATCAAATTCCTCTAACACAAAGTCAAAGCACAGTCCACCAGATCAATGGCAACTTTTGTATCTTTTTCACTCGAGGGCTTCAATGGATGATACCTGTGCAGCTGCAACTTGGGCTACCCCCTTATACCTTTATCATTCATTACAAATTGGATTTGTTCTCCGGGGGAGAGTATCCTTTGGTTCAGTGGTACTCGGGAACATCCTTCCATAAGGCCACCCTGGACATAAAGAAGCTAAAGAGACTGTTCCATCATTAAGGAGTGAATGAAGATTAGCAACATCAGATAAAGAAATTTTGTTCTTACCATAATGTTGTGTTGTTCGTCTTCATTCATTCATTATGTCCCATCCTCCTTCCCCCTCCAAGGGGCTCCTGGAGGTTCGGATTTGGTCCAAATCCCTCATTAGCGGACCTGCTCAAAAAAGCCTCTCCTTTCTTTATCATGGGCAAACTCTATATGAGGTAATGGGGAGAGAGTGGCACTATGGGTAAAGCTTGGCTCGAGAGTTTTTTGGCTGGCACTTGCTTGTTATAAGGCTGACTCGGTTCTGACAATGGAACAGATACCCATCATTAATATGAATGAAGATGAACAACACAGATGGAACATTATGATAAGAACAGAACTTCTTTTTTGTCTTGAACTGTTTTATAAGCTAGTTCAACTGATGGTGCTAGGGAAGTAGATGTTTTATACTCTGAAACAATAGATTCCTTCAGAAATCTGTATTCCTTCATTACCTCTGGACCTCATCTGTAATTTCTATAACTTTTTTTTTTTTTCTTGTGCATTCATTTTGCACCCTGAAATTCTGCAGAATATCTCTACTCTTAAGAACACTTATGTAATCTGTGTCAAACAAGTAGTCATCAACATGTAATGAATTTATCTTGTGCTGTGTACCCTTTAAAGCATACTCCCTTATGACTAGCAGATGTTCTTAGTGTTTCACTGTTGCAGTCATCACATTTGGGTTATCTGCTTGCAGTAGCCCTCAGTCGGCCTGATTATCAAAGTCTTGGGTCCTGCGTCTGTTGCCGTCTCATCTTCCATGACATCAGGTAGTATGGTATAAAGCATGCAGCCGATGCCATTACCCCAGTCTTTCTTGCTGTGCGGTGCCAGAAGCATTTCGCAAGTGCCAGTCAGCTAACTCCTGAAATTTTCATTTTCGAGCTTCAGAACCAAAGTCTTCAGTTAAAGCTAAGTACCCCGTTGGGGAAACTTTTTCTTGCTCTAAACCAATGTCAGTAAAAGTCAATAATTGTATTTCTTATGGAAAGCAAATGCCTCATAAAGATTTTCATTCGTATTGTATTCCTTGCCTAGGCCCTGACCATGACATGCCTTGCTGTCGCTTTTGTGCCTTATTTAAGCAATCAACTATTTGTCGTCGTATATTTATGCTTCTAAATATTTTTGTACAAAGTTCAATTTCCCAGATATGGCTTTGGTAAGCCGCCCGACTACCAACCATTCTGAAAAAACGCAAAGATAAAGACCAAGATATGCCGCCTAGGTCCAAATCTGCCGATGATGCTTCTCTTAAGCTAGTCGCCAGTTTGCCCCTACTCAAGTGCTTTCACAGCCCCCGATACCCTCTACTTCAGATTCGCAGGCCTCTACTGAGACCCATTTGGAGTCAGGTATGCCGCGAGATGCTTCGACTGTGGAACCTGAAGATGTCTCTACCTTGGATGGGTCCGGAGCCGCTGTGCAGGCACCGGCTTCTGAGGGTGTATTCAGGCCTACTGACTTGCATATTAAACCGACGCCATCTTCTTCTTCAAGGCCTAAAACTCGATCCATGCCTAGAAAACCGATGCCCAGACCGCATGGTCAGGCCTCCTATGCCTAAAAAAAAAAACAAATGAGAAGAATGGCTGAAGACCCTATTACTTTAATCAGGGGAAGCAACCTTCCCCCTCTAAGAGACCTAGGACTGAATTGGCTTACGATACTTCTGATCAGGATTCTGAAATTTCTGTTTCCTCTGATGACCAGGATTTACCCTTTATCTACCAATGAGGATTCTGTTGCAGAGGACTCTATTCCCTCTGCTTCCCCTCCAGAGGATTTCTCTTTTGGTGAAACCTTGCATACTCTTGGGGAGCATTTTCGCTGGGAAAGCCAGGATTACTCTGATTCTAAAAAGAGGCTTAGGGATTTCTTACTCCTGTCCCAACACAGGCCTTTAGCTATCCCCCCTGTACTGGACTTTGATGCCTTTTCAGAATCTAGCTTGGCCCCTGACTCCTTACCTCCTGCTCCCAGAAAACCAGATAGATATTACAGGGTTCCTGACTCGCAAGTTCCTCTCTAAAAATCCTACAGCGGATTCTGAGACCATTTCACAGGGACCCAAGGGCATTGAGGCTACTACTGCCAAAAATCCTACTCCCTCTGATAGAGATTCCAGGGTGCTGGATAGATTGGGTAAGAAGGTATACACTTCTGCTACCTTGGCCGTTAGGGCCTTAAACTGCCAGTTTCATATGTTAAAGTATCAGCAGCATATTATTGGATTGCTTAAACAGAAAATGATGATTCCTGACTGTGCTGAAAATAAGGATTTACATGATTTAATGCATTCTGCTGAACAAGTTGGAAAACATACTTTGCAATGTGGTTTTGATTCACTAGTGGCATCTTGCAGGGCTTCTGTCACTGGGTCTGTACTTAGAAGACATGCTTGGCTTAAGGAGCAATCTTTGCCAGATCATGTTAAAGCTAAATTGCTGGATGCTCCCTTAAACCAGGACCATCTGTTTGGCAACAAAGCAGAAGTAGTACTTCAAAAGATGGAGGAAAAAGCTAAATCTATGCAAACTGTTAAAGATTTCCTGCAAGTACAGCCTCCAAGATTTAGTAGGTATTGGCCCTCTAAGAATTGGTCCTTTCCTGCCACTTCCAGGCCTTCTCAATCCAAATCCAGAACCAGCAGAACACCCAGACTTCAGTCCCAAGGTACGCACAGGACCAAGCAATGGGGTACTCCCACTTCCAAATCCAGGAGTAGGAAGATTCCCCCCTATAGTAAACTGTCTCAATGACTTAATTTTAAAACTTCCAAGCCCTTCTCAACTGACTGATCCTTTGGGGGAAAGATTGCTCTGCAGGCAAAAAACTGGGAACTCATTACTTAGGACAAATGGGTTTTAAATATAGTTTCCCAAGGATACAGATTCCACTTCCACACTTTACTAACCCGAGATGGTTGGCCAGATCTACCCCCAAATCAATGGGCAGAGGCTCCAAAGCAAGTACTTTCTCTCTTATGTATAAGGGCTATTCATACTGTCCCAGAAGAGGAAAGGGGACAAGGTTTTTACTCAAGACTTTTCGTGGTACCAGAAAAGACAACATGTGGTGTCCTATCTTGGATCTCTCTATCCTAAACACCTTTTTGGTGATCCCAAAATTCAAGATGCTAACTCTTCACCAGTTGCTTCCTATGCTAGGCAAGGATGCCTGGTTGGTAACACTGGATTTAAAGGAAGCGTACCTGCACATCCCAATCAGGGAATCTTGCAGAAGATACCTACGCTTCAAAGCAGGCTACATGCACTATCAGTTCTCTGCACTGCCCCTTGGCTTATGTACTGCGCCCAGGGTAGTCACAAAGTGCCTAGCTCCAGTCATTTTGCAGGCAAAGGAATATTCAAATATACCCATACCTGGACGATTGTCTAATTCAGGCAGAAAGCCAGGACATACTTTTGAATCATCTGGCATTTGTACAAAAGGTGCTAACTTGTCTGGGGTACACCATAAATGAAATGAAATCACATATTGTACCCTGTCAACAAATTCCTGGGTGCAAGCTTGAACACAACTTCCCAGATGGCTTTCCTCACGCTAGAGAAACAAGTTCATTTGACAGCTTACTTCAAACTAATGGCCACAAAAACCTTGCTATCTGCAAGACAAGTACTGCAAGCCTTGGGGTTCATGGCCTCTTGCATTCTCCTAATTCCATATGCAAGACTGCATATGAGGAAACTACAACAAGGGTATCTAAAAAGCCTATGGTGTCAACATTCTTAGGATCTTGAAGCAATGATTCCTATCATACCTTGCCTACAGATAGAGTTCCTTTGGTGGGCAAAGGCCTGCCACCAAAACAAGGGACTGCTATTCACTCTACCCCCTGCTGCCCAAACCCTAACAACAGAAGCATCAGACTATGCATGGGGGGCTCACTTGGCAGGGAAGTGCATTCAGGGCAAATGGAACCCAAGTCAAATGCACCTGCATATCGATCAAAAAGAAATGTTAGCTGTACAAAATGCTCTTGACAGCCTTCAAAGACCACATTCTTCCAGGACAGTTAATGGTAAAGATGGACAATACCACTGTTATGTGGTACATAAGCAGGGGGAACCCACTCATACCCTCTCTGCAGACTAGCCATAGCTCTGTGGAACACAGCCTTGAGCTACCAAGTGCACCTACAGGCTCAATTCCTACCAGGAAAGCTGAACACACTGGTAATGAACTAAGCAGAAATCTCATGGACCCACACGAATGGAAACTGGAACCAAAGACATTCAACATGGTGATAAACAAATGGGGGATCCCAGATATAGACCTGTTTGCCCCCCCCCCCCCCAGAACTACCAGTCGGACAAATTCTGCACAAGGACACCCCACAAACAAGCTTGGAAAGTGGATGCCCTGTCCTTCACCTGGAAAAATCTATCAGTTTATGCCTTTCCTCCTCTGTTCAGGAAATCTGAACAGCTGCTGGTGTCATTTGCTGCAGGGGCAGAGGGGAAAGCCATTGCAGAGCAAACCATTTCTAAATGGATAGGCCATTGCATTTAATTTCTGCTATAAGCACCGTGGAAAACCTGTCCCACAGGGGATAAGACCACATTCAACCTGGGCTGCATCTACCTCTACAGCCTTTCTCAGCGGTGTCCCTACCAGGGACATCCTAGAAGCTGCTACCTGGAGTTCTGTACATACTTTCACCAAGCATTATCATTTGCCAATTTTCTCTAAATCCAGAGCTGGTTTTGCCACTGCAGTCTTGCAGGGCCTCATAGCTGGTCTTAATGCTATCTAACTTTCTCCTCCCATCCTTAGCTTTGGGAATCTACCCAAATGTGATGACTGCAATAGTGAAACACGAAGAACATGGTACAGTTGTGTACACTTGCCATAAATGTAGATGTTCGAGTGTATTCACTGTCGCAGTCCTGGATGTCCTTCAAGAATGCAACTGCAGTCATAACATACGGGTTGTCCTGCCTCAGGCAGCCCTCGGTCGGCCGGATTCCAAAGTCTGGGTCCGACGTCGGCTGATGTCGCATTTCTCTCCGACGTCAGAGCGGCTGGAATACATAAGCATCAGCCGACGCCATCTTCTTCAGTCTTTCTTGCCGCGCGGTGCCCGAAGCAGAAGCAGTTCGCAAGTGCCGGTCGGTCAGCTCCTGTATTCTTCGAAACCGAAGTCATCAAAAAAGCTAAGTACCCCGTTGGGGACCTTTTCTTGCCTCAGCCGATGTCAGAAATTACTGAAAAAGTAAATAATTGTTTGTCTTGTGGTAAACAAATACCTCATAAGGATTTCCACTCTTACTGCCTTCCTTGCCTTGGCCCAGACCACGACGTCTCAGCCTGTGCCGCCTGTGCTCGCTTCAATAAGCGCACTCTCAGGCGCCGGGCGGAGTTCGCTGAAGACTTTTTCGGCGAAAAATTCGATTATACAGTGCCGTTGGAACTACAGACGTCGCAGACTCCTAAGAAACGAAAAGACTGGGACCGACATCCTCGGCCCGCGTCTTCCACCGACACCACGCCAAAACCAACCGCGAGTGCCCCGGTTCCCTCTGAGGCAGTTATTTCACCGCTCTGAACCAAAGACACCGCATTACCGATACCGGAGACCACACCGACGCCAGTTATTGATTTTCCTCCGGATACTGAAACCGAGGAAATGCCCGAGACCATTGCTGTTGATAAGGTCACTCCTGCACGTGGAGCTGCTAGGCCTCCCATGACCATGTCTATCAAGGCCTACACACGTGCTAAGGCAGCCAGCAAGTCCAAGCACCTTACTGCTAAAGCCTTACCTCAGCCTACTCCTGAAACACAAATCATGACTATGGCCGCAGACTTAATTTCCATGATCAGAAGTTCCCAGGCCCATCCTGAGAGAGGATCCCAGCCTCCCCCTGATAAGAGGACCAGGGTTGAACCCTCTGACCCTCTCCCTTCAGATGAAGATTCTGAGGACTCTGTTCACTCCGAAAGCCAGGAAGAGCCCTTCCAGACCTATGAGGACTCAGATGCAGAGGACTCCATCCCCTCGGCCTCTCCTCCTGAGGATATTTCTTTTGGGGAAGTTCTGCATTCCATGAGGGAACATTTTAAGTGGCAAGGCCAGGAATATTCTGATTCCAGAAAGCCTTGAACCTTCCTTAAAAGCCCCAACACAGACCCTTAGCTATACCTCCTGTGCTTGATGTTTTGGATGATTTATACTCTGACTCCAGTGTTACCCCTGATACTCTTCCTCCTGCTCCTGTCAAGCCTGACAGATACTATAGGGTCCCAGAAACTCATTATCATTTCTTTAGGGCCCATGTTGTTGATTTAGAAACAATTTCACAGGGACCGAAAGGGGTTTCAGCTACCACCTCCAAAAATCCTTTGCCTTCCAATAGGGAAGCTCGGTCATTAGAGAGATGGGGGAAGAAGGTTTACACCTCCACTACTTTATCTATGAGAGCTCTCAATTGTCTCTTTCATATGTTTCAATATCAGGATTACCTGTTGGATGATTTACAGAAAACATTGGCCTCTCCTGAACCTTTAGATAGGAAGTCTTTGCAGGAGGCTGTACATAATTCTCAGCAAGTTAGCAATCACTTTCTTCAGTGTGGATATGATGCATTGGAAGCTTCATGTAGGGCAGCTATGACAGGGGCGGTCATTCGTAGACATGCATGGTTAAAAGAACAACCTTTACCAGATCATGTTAAGGCAAAACTTCTTGATGCACCCTTGGAAAAGAACAAGCTTTTTGGTGCTAATGCTAAAGATGTGTTAAAGTCCATTGAGGAAAAAGCCAAGTCAATTCAGACAGTCAAAGATTTCCTCCAGGTTCAGCCACCCAGATTCAGCAGGAATTGGCCTTCTAAAAACTGGTCCTTTCCTAATCCTGAAAGATTTCAAAGGGGCAAAAACAGGCGTGCCCGAGGAAGAGGACAATACAGAGGTTCCTACAGGGGACAACAATGGCAACCAGCAAACCAAAGAAGTGACACAGGGGTTTCTCCTGCCCCACAGGGACAATCTCAATGACTTTCCTCTAGTTCCGCTGACCAAGGAGCAAGCAGAAGCTCCTTTGGGCAGAAAATTATCTCTGTTTTCAGACTATTGGCACAGACTGACAAAGGACAAATGGATTTTGGACATTATAGACCACGGTTACAGGTTCCATTTTCATACCTTGCCAAGAAAACAAGGCATGCCAAACCTACCACAAAACCAGAGGGCAGAGGCTATCAAGCAAATTTCTCTGCTTGCTCAGATCAAAGCAATAGAAAAAGTTCCACAACAAGAACAAGGTCAGGGGTTTTATTCAAGACTGTTCCTTGTTCCAAGAAAAGAAACTCAATGGAGACCAATACTGGATTTGTCCGCATTAAACACTTTTCTCATAGTACCAAAGTTCAAAATGCTGACTCTACAGCAACTCCTTCCCATGCTGGGCAAGGGGTCTTGGCTGATTACTCTGGACCTCAAGGAGGCATACCTGCATAAGATACCTCAGATTTCTTGCAGGGCCAGAGCAGTATCAATTCTCAGCATTGCCATTTGGCTTATCTACTGCGCCCAGAGTATTCACGAAATGCCTGGCTTCAGTAATTGCTCATTGCAGGCTCCAGGGGATTCAAATTTACCCGTACCTGGACGACTGCCTCATACAAGCGGACGACAAACTGATTTTGACAAAAAACTTGAATTATGTCATACAACTGCTACAGGCTCTGGGATACACAGTCAACTTCCAAAAGTCAAGACTTCAGCCATCCCAGCAAATAACCTTCTTAGGAGCCAAACTAGACACAGCGTCTCAAATGGCTTACCTGACAGAAGACAAGCAAAAGAAGTTAACTCATTACTTCAAAGGTTTAGCAAAGCTCACCCAGATGACTGCAAGGAGATTCCTACAGGCCCTGGGTTACATGGCATCCTGCATTCTCCTGGTTCCACTAGCAAGACTACACATGAGAAAGCTTCAATGGTACCTAAAAAGCTTATGGTCTCAACACAGCAACAACCTAGAGGCAACCATACCGCTCATTCCATGCCTTCAAAAGGAATTTCTATGGTGGGCCTCGGTAAGCCAGTCAAACACAGGTATGTCATTCAAAAAACCTCAGATAACACAGACCATGACCACAAACGCCTCAGACCTTGGATGGGGGGCGCACATGAAGGGCAGATGTATTCAAGGACAATTGTCCCCAAAGGAAACACATCTGCATATCAACCAAAAAGAAATGCTGGCGGTAATGCATGCCATCGAGGCCTTTGGACAACAACTTCAACAAGGCCACCTGCTAATACGGACAGACAACACCACTGTGATGTGGTACATAAACAAGCAGGGGGGCACCCATTCTTACCCCCTTTGCAGACTGACAATGAATCTTTGGGAAAAATCACTGAGCCTAAACATACAGTTGCAATCCCAGTTTGTTCCAGGCAAAGACAATGTGCTGGCGGACAGTCTAAGCAGGAATTTCCTAGACCCCCACGAATGGAGGTTACATCCAGAAATCTTCATACGACTCACCTCAACATGGGGCAGGCCAGAAGTAGACCTATTTGCCTTCCACCTCAATCATCATCTACAAAAGTTCTGTTCAAGGACATATCATCCACAAGCATGGAAAATAGATGCTCTCTCATTCAACTGGAACTTCCTAAAATCTATGCATTCCCACCTCTGCCACTGATGACCACAGTATTACTAAAGATCAAAGCAGAGCAGCCCAAGGGGATCCTAATAGCTCCAGACTGGCCAAGACAACACTGGTACCCACTACTACGGAGCATATGTCACAACAAAAAGTGGGCCCTTCCCCAATGGCCCCAACTTTTGACTCAACACAACTTCAAGACAGTTCATCCCAACATCCAGGCGCTACAGCTAACAGCTTGGGAGATCCCATGAATAACCTCAATCTATCTCTCTCCAAGGAAGTTCAGCGGATACTAACAGAAGCCGGAGACCATCCACCAGAAAGGTTTACTCAGCCAAATGGAAGAGATTCAGCATTTGGAATACCAGCAAGGGTCATGATGCATCATTATTGAACATTCCACTCATTCTGGAATATTTGGCAGATATGCTACAGAATGGACTCTCATATTCTTCCATAAAATACATGCTTCAGCTATTTCAGCTAGATACAACACTGATCCACCTGTGTTTTCACATCCTTTGTTAAGGCAATTCCTTAGGGGAATCAAGAATATAAAGCCCCAAGAAAGGCACCAGTACCAGCTTGGGACCTCAACTTTGTCCTAGAAAAACTGACTCTACCTCCCTTTGAGCCAGCAGCTTCTGTGGACTTACAATTTCTCTCATGGAAGACAGCTTTCCTGTTGGCAATTACCTCAGCAAGAAGGGTTTCGAATTACAGGCCCTAATGGCAATACCACCGTTCATAACCTTTCACAGAGACAGGGTCTCCTTACGAACCAACCCTACCTTTCTGCCAAAAGTGGTATCTAGGGTTTCTTTAAATCAAGCAATTCACCTGCCTACTTTCTTTCCCAATCCTGAGAACAAAGGGGAAAGACTGTTGCATACCTTGGACATTCACAGACAACTTCGCTACTACCTGGACAGAACCAAGACCAGTAGGAAGTCTGATCAGCTTTCTGTAGCTTACGCCCTGGAGTACAAGGAAAAGCAATTTCCAAACAGACTATTTCAAAATGGATTGGACATTGCATCAGATTCTGTTATTCCTTCCATGGAAAGAGTGTGCCAGCCAATGTCAGACCACACTCCACCAGAGCTACAGCCACCTCTACAGCATTTTTAAGAGGGGTGCCTACAAAGACATTCTAGAAGCTGCTACATGGAGCTCCGTGCATACATTTTCCAAACACTACAACCTCCTTTATATTCCAGATCCAGAGCAGGCTTTGCTTGGCAGTCCTGCAGGGATTGATAGCTACACCATCCTTTTCCTAGAGCATTCCACCTCCCCCAGCTAAGCTATGGTATTCAACCCATATGTTATGACTGCAGTTGCATTCTTGAAGGACATAGTACAGTTTTGTACCTACCATAAATGTAGATGTCCGATAGATATGCAACTGCAGTCTTTTCCTCCCTCCTTCCCCTCTATGCCTTGGGTCCACTCCTCTCCCTGTTATCCTTAGCTGGGGATATCTGTTATGGTGTATCTGTTTATTGCTTATTTATTTGTCTGGAAACCTGCTTTTGTCTTCCAATTTGATTACAGCCTTCCTTGGAGGGCACCTGGCATCTGGGGCAAGAAACACTGAAGAAGATGGCTTTGGAATCCGGCCGACCGAGGGCTGCCTGAGGCAGGACAACCCGTATGTTATGACTGCAGTTGCATATCTATCGGACATCTACATTTATGGTAGGTACAAAACTGTACTTTACCCTCCCTCCAGCCCCCTGACTTCTTTTGGCTATACCTCTATTCCTTTTTACTATGTTTAAAAGCTTTTTGGTGTATTTGCTTTTTTGTTGGAGGTATAACCCTGCATGTGTGCATATGTGTGTGTGTGTGTGTGTGTGTGTGTGTGTGTGTGTGTGTGTGTGTATAATTGCATCCCATTAGGGGGGCACCTGACCTCTGGGGCAAGAAAAACTGATGTAATGGCGTCTGCTACATGCTTTATACCCCTGACTACCTGACATCATGGAAGATGATGGGCATCCCTTGTCTTCCATCTCTTATGCCCACCACCCCTAGGCTCGTTTGCATTCTGGCATTGGACAGTTATACTAAGGCAATTGGTAACTTCACAAACAGCTGGGGGAATCCTGTATGCTTCAAAACTGCAAAGCGAAAAGTCCATTTTGTATCAAATGCTTTTCTTCCGCATCCAGAGTAGCTGCCAGTAATGCTTAGCTGATGTGGTTGCACCTTCTCTTGTCAAAAACTTTGTTAAAAATGTGTTCTTCCAGAGACTAACACAGTTTGATTGTGGTGTATAAGCCTAAGGAGTAGACGTGCTAACCTTTTATCCAATAATGCCGTAAGTAATTTATAATATTGATTTAGTATAGAAGTAATTTCCCAGGGTTTTATTATGACTAATAATGGCTTGCCTCCACGACTCTGGAATTTGACCAGTGGTCATAAGATAATTGGCTAACTCCATAAAAGTTCAAAATTCTTTCCCCCAACGTGTATACTTTTGTTGGTATGTCTGTCGAAGGTGTGTTTAAAGTTTTTTTTATTTCTTAACTCCATATCCTTCAACTTTCTTGATTACAAATGGGCTTCATTGTTCTGAGTCCGTAGCCATTCTCAGGGCTTTTCCTGATTCAGTCCTGTGTAGAACACTTAAACGTAGTTTAACATGTCAACTCAACCCCCCCAGCCCCCATGGTGTTGCTGTCTTACTAAATACTATTTGTGACTGATATGACCTCAAAATCTTTAAAAGACTACTTTTCCTTGGAAGTTATTTTAATGCATTAAATTCTGTGTATCTTGTATAGTTTAATACGTTTTCCCACAAAATGGTCATTATGGGATCTACCTTATTAATTTGATCTTAATTTTCTCCTTTTATTTCTCTTTCCAGAATCCATTTCAAAGATTATCATATTAGACATGGGGAGGTAGTTGTGTTTTTCTTATTCTTTTTAAATGGTGGCATTTGTGTGAGTCCCAGTTCCAGTCATGTTGTACACCACCTATAACAGGATTGCTTCTACTTTGACTTGATTGACCTTCACTTGTGTTTCACTCAGAGCCCGTTTTGTAATATTTGCAGCAATTGTACAGCTCCAGCTAAAGAAGATAACTAAGCTGCATGCTTTTATAAGGGTAGAAACTTGGTCATTCAGCTATTGACAAATGATTACCCCCCCCCTCAGCATCACACACACACGCACACGCACACACACACACACACACACACACACACACACACACACACACACACACACACACACCCATACCCACTTCCTGTGGTTTTAGAATGGTCACTGAATTGATCGAATCTTGCTAGATCACATGGGAATGACTGCAGCCTCTGGAAAGGAAGGGACATGAACATGAAATTGATTCTCCTGTTCCCAGTGCCTATAGTGGGAAGATCTATGAATTTTACAACATTCAGGATTAAAAAAGTATTAGTTGCAGAAGTATTTCACTTTTATAGTTGTCATGTTCTTTTTTTTCCCCTTTGTAATGCTGTACTCTTCTGCAGTTCTATGTAATGTGGGCAACTTTATCATCCTCTTTTTTTTTTTTTTTTCTTATGATTACTTATTGAACTTTAGTTCTAATCTGCTTATCCTTCAATCAGCAATGCTTCATGTACTGCTCATGTAAGGACATCTTCTGTCTTTGTTCTGCCCCTTTTTAGTGCAGTCACAACAACCGATATGCATGTTAAAAGCACCTCAATTAGTAGTTACAGAAGTGACCAGCACTCTTGTTGATCATATCTTATAATGTATCCACTAAACCAAAACAACTCTGTCACAGAAAAATACAGTAATAGTATTGACTTGTAAAGAGAAAGAATGAGCCACTTAGGAAATTTAAAAAAAAGTATACCATGTAACGCTACTACATAGCATGGTGAAGTGATACTATTTCCCTGTCAACATGGTGCTGTAAATAAAAGCAGCACAGAGAGAAGATGCTGTTGGTATTTCTTGCAGTGCATCATGTAACCCCCCTCCATCCAAACTAGTGAAATCTGAGCCTTTAGGATAAAAGATTCCTAATGGTAAATAGGATCACATGACTTGCCAATGCATCAAAACAATGAAGCAGTTGAAAATTCTTAACACTGTCTGTATTATTTACTAGTAGTGGCTTGTGTACAGTACCTGACAGGAAATCTACAATTTTTGTATGTCTGTGGTTTGTTATACAGATGAGACAAATTCCTCTGGTAAAGAGTTAAAATGTTAGTTTCACAAAAAGTGGGGAGGGGGGCTTTCCTTTCCTTCCGTTCCAAGGAATAGGAACTGACGTTTATAAAGTACAAGACCAGATGTTCATCATGCATACAGCTGCAGTCATAACAGATGGGTTCTCCTGCCGTCAGGTGGGTCCTCGGTCGGCCGAATTACAAAGTCTAGGTCCGGCGTCGGTTGTCGTCGCTTTCTTTCCTGACATCAGTGCGACAGGGGTATATAAGACACAGCCGACGCCATTTTCTCCAGTCTTTTTTGCCGCGCGGTGCCCGAAGCAGAAGCAGTTCGCAAGTACCGGTCGGCCAGCTCCTGAAATTACGAAAATTTGGAAACCGAAGTCTTCTTTAAAGCTAAGTACCCCGTTGGGGAAACTTTTCTTGCCTCAGACCGATGTCAGACAAAGTTAACAATTGTATTTCTTGTGGGAAGCAAATACCGCATAAGGATTTCCATTCCCTCTGTATACCTTGTTTAGGCCCAGACCACGACGTCTCGGGCTGTCGCTTTTGTGCTACTTTCAATAAACGCACTATTAAGCATCGGGCGGAGTTCGCCCAGCACTTTTTTGGTAAAGCTTTTGATTATAAAATGTTGTCGGAGACTCCGACTACCATTTTGTCCAAAAAACGCAAGGACAAAGACAGACACCACGCCAAAACCGGCTACACGTGGTCCGGTTCTCAGCGAGGCGCCTACGCAGCCCCTGACTACCGACGACACTTCTCTGGCGGTGTCTTCTGTAACCGAGACCGCAGGTGCCTCTGCCCATACCCTGACTACAGCTACCGAAGCCACTGAAAGTGTTGAGCGTCTTAATGTGGACAGGTCCACTTCCACCCATGGTGTCTTCAGACCCTCATCTTCCTTTTCCATAAAGGCCTTTACTAAGTCCAAATCAGCCATGCATCCCAAGAGGCCTGGTGCACAGGGCCCATCTCCAGGCCCCATGCCTAAATAGCAGATGCTCAAAATGGCTGAGGATTTAATTACTCTTATCAGGGGTTCCCAACCCCCTCCGGACAAGAGACCTAGAGTGGAGGAAGATTCTCCCTCTTCTGACCAGGGAAGAGGAGCACTCGTACTCTCCCTTTGAAGATTCTGATGCAGAGCAGTCCATTCCTTCTGTATCTCCCCCAGAGGATTTTTCTTTCGGGGAAACCTTGCATACCTTGAGGGAACACTTCCATTGGGAAGGCCAAGATTTTTCAGATTCCAAGAAAAGACTTAGGAAATTTCTTTTGCTACCTCAGCACAGACCTCTGGCAATACCTCCTGTCCTGGATATACTTGATGATGTTTACTCGGAGGCTTGCCTTAATCCGGATTCCCTGCCTCCTGCCCCAGTCAAGCCTGATAGGTACTACAGAGTTCCTAACTCACACCAATTTCTTTACAAAAGCCATAATGCTGACGCTGAAACCATTTCTCAAGGCCCCAAGGGAATGAAGGCCTCTACTGCTAAGAATCCATTACCTTCCGAAAGAGAGTCTAGATCCTTAGAAAGGTGGGGTAAAAAGGTATATACCTCGGCCACCCTAGCCATGACGGCCTTAAATTGTCAGTTCCATATGCTTAAATATCAGCAGTTTCTGTTATCACAATTAAGGAATAAAATGTCACAACCTGAACAACCGGATTTGAAGGAGTTGCAGGATATGATGCATAGTGCAGAACAAGTGGGTAAACGCACATTGCAATGTGGCTATGATGCTCTAGAGGCTTCAAGTAGAGCTGCTGTTACAGGATCAGTCATTCGTAGACATGCCTGGCTTAGGGAACAAACCTTGCCTGATCATGTTAAAGCTAAACTACTAGATGCTCCTTTACAAAAGGATGTATTATTTGGTACTAATGCTGAGGAGATACTACGGAAAATGGAAGAAAAAGCTAAATCTATGCAAACTGTCAAAGCCTTTCTACAGGTACAACCACCACGTTTTAGCAGAAATTGGCCTTCAAAAAACTGGTCCTTTCCAGCCACGGACAAGCCCCAAAGAGGTAGATACAGGCGCACAAGGGGCAGAGGACAATCTCAAGGATCATATAGAGGCAGACAGTGGCAAACTCCAGCACCAAGAGGTGGCGAAGACAGTGCACAACAATACAGGAAGCAAACCCAATGACTTTCCCTTTTGCATGCCAAGCAAGTCCCAGCTGGCAGCACCCTTGGGAGGAAAACTGACATTATTTTCAAAACATTGGCATATTATCACAACAAACAAATGGATCCTGGACATTATAAACAGAGGCTACAGATTTCATTTTCACACACTTCCAAAAATGAGACGCATGCCGAACCTGCCACACAATCAAAGGGCAGAGGCTCAAATACAAATTTCAAAGCTCATGGACATGAAAGCTATTCAAGAGGTACGTACTCACGAACAAGGTCAAGGTTTTTATTCCAGACTATTCCTGGTACCAAGGAAGGGAACTGATTGGAGACCCATTTTGGACTTATCCATCCTAAACACATTTCTACTCGTACCAAAATTCAAGATGCTCACCTTACAGCAGCTTCTTCCCATGCTGGGCAAGGAGTCTTGGCTGGCAACATTGGACCTCAACGAGGCATACCTGCATGTCCCAATCAGACAAAACTGCAGAAGATACCTCAGATTTCTTGCAGGTTCAATCCACTATCAATTCTCTGCATTGCTCTTTGGCTTATCTACTGCGCCCAGAGTATTCACGAAATGCCTGGCATCAGTAATTGCCTACTGCATACTTCAAGGGATACAAATTTACCCTTATTGGACGATTGCCTGATCCAAGCGGACAGCAAACACATACTTCTGGAACATCTGGCTTATGTAACACGGTTATTGAATTCTCTGGGATACACAGTCAACAAAGAGAAATCCAGGCTAACACCATCTCAGAAAATAATTTTCCTGGGTGCCAACTTGGACACAAACACCCAGATGGCCTATCTTACGCCAGAAAAACAGGGGTAACTAACTCAGTACTTCAAAATACTAGCAAATTGTACCAGGCTAACTGCAAGGAAAATCCTGCAGGCTCTGGGCTTCATGGCATCTTGCATTCTTCTAATCCCATGTGCAAAGTTGCATATGAGGAAACTTCAATGGTACCTAAAAAAACTATGGTCTCAACACAGCCACAGTTTGGAAACAATAATACCACTAATCCCATGTTTGCAAAAGGAATTTCTATGGTGGGCCCAAGCATGCCAAACAAACACAGGTCTACCATTCTGCAAGCCTCAAGCAAATCAAGTCATCACAACAGACGCTTCAGACTACGCCTGGGAGGCACACATGACAGACAGGTGCATTCAGGGCAAATGGTCCCAAAAGGAAAAGCACCTTCACATCAATCAAAAGGAAATACTAGCAGTGATAAATGCAATTACAGCTTTCAAGGACCCCCTGCATCCAGGGCAATTATTGATAAGAACAGACAACACCACAGTAATGTGGTACATAAACAAACAAGGAGGAACACATTCATACCCCCTGTGCAGGCTGGCCATGTCACTTTGGAACTTGGCTCTGGAATGGCAAATCGAACTTCAAGAACAGTACCTGCCAGGTTTGGAAAACACGCTGGCAGACAATCTAAGCAGAAATTTGACAGACCCCACACGAATGGAAGTTGCATCCTCAAGTGTTTACAAAGATAATCCAAGCGTGGGGAAGGCCAGACATAGATCTCTTTGCCTCCCACAGGAATCATCAATTGACAAAATTCTGCTCAAGGACATTCCATTCAAAGGCCTGGAGAGTGGACGCCCTTTCTTTCAGTTGGGCAGCACGGACAGTTTACACCTTCCCACCTTTGCCTCTTCTGCCCAAGGTGCTCTTGAAAGCAAGAGCAGACAGACCGAAGATGATACTGATCGCTCCAGAGTGGCCAAGACAACACTGGTACCCACTCCTGAGGAGCCTAACACATTCTCCTCCCTGGACCCTACCTCTAATGCCTCTTCTACTGACTCAGCACAGCTACAAAACTCTTCACAGTCAGCTGAAAACACTCGATCTGGCTGCATGGAAAATTCCTTAACACCACAACAGACCCTACTCTCCAAGGAGGTGCAGGATGTCATTTTGGAGGCCATAAGGCCATCTACTAGAAAGGCTTACTCCGCAAAATGGAAACGGTTTTGCACTTGGAATGAGAAAAAAGGCCAGGATCCTAGAAAACTGAATTTACCTCTGATATTACAGTATCTAGCCGAGCTGTTGAACAGTGGACTTTCATTTTCCCTCCATCAAAATCCATGGCTCAGCCATTTCTGCTGAATACAACACTGATCCACCATTATTCTCTCACCCACTCTTAAGACAGTTCCTCAGAGGGGCTAAGAATATAAGACCTCCAAGGAAACAACCAATACCAGCCTGGGATCTTAATTACATTCTAGAAAAATTAACATTGCCTCCCTTTGAACCAGCTGCCTCAACAGATTTGCAATATTTGTCCTGGAAAACAGCTTTCCTTCTGGCCATTACCTCAGCTCGTAGGGTTTCGGAACTACAAGCCCTCATGGCTGTGCATCCCTTTCTCATCTTCCTTTCCCTACGAACCAACCCGTCATTTATGCCTAAGGTAGTATCCAGGGTAGCTTTAAATCGGGCCATACACTTACCTACCTTTTACCCCAATCCTCAAAACAAAGGGGAAAGGCTGCTACATTCCTTAGACATCCATAGACAGCTACGTTACTATTTGGACAGAACAAAGCCTTTCAGGAAATCAGAACAACTCTGTGTCCTATGCTGTAGGAGCTCAAGGGAAGCCAATTTCCAAACAGACTATTTCAAAATGGATAGGCCACTTCATACGGTTTTGTTACTCCTTTCATGGTAAATCTGTACCTGCAGGCATCAGACCCCACTCCACAAGGGCCACAGCTACCTCTGCAGCCTTCCTCAGAGGAGTCCCTACCAAAGATATTTTGGAGGCAGCCACTTGAGTTCTGTGTATACCTTCATTAAACACTGCCACCTACCTTTATACTCCAAAACTAGAGCAGGCTTTGCCACTGCTGTGTTGCAGGGCATTCTGGCTCCTCCCAGTTCCACCTAGTGCCTACCACCCTGTGCGTAGCTTTGGGATTCTACCCATCTGTTATGACTGCAGCTGTATGCACGATGAACATAGTACAGTTTTGTACCTACCATAAATGTAGATGTTAGAGTGCTAATACAGCTGCAGTCCAGGTTTCCCTCCCTCCCTCCTTCCCCTCTGGGTACAGACCTAGTGGCTAACTCCTCATCTCACAACTTGATTGGGTTATCCTTCTATGGTGTATTTGCTTGCAACTACTGGTTTTTGATTATATTGCAATGCATGATTATATATTATATATTATATATATATATATATATATATATATATTTTTTATATATATATTTTGCCTTCCTTCTGGGGGCACCTGACATCTGGGGCAAGAAAGACTGAAGAAAATGGCGTCGGCTGTGTCTTATATACCCCTGTCGCACTGACGTCAGGAAAGAAAGTGACGACAACCGATGCCGGACCTAGACTTTGGAATTCGGCCGACCGAGGACCCGCCTGACAGCAAGAGAACCCATCTGTTATGACTGCAGCTGTATTAGCACTCTAACATCTACATTTATGGTAGGTACAAAACTGTACTTTCCTGATGGCGAAACCATACTGGAACAAAACTCGAGGGAGAAAGAGGGCTCTCAGAATTGAGTTAAACTGCAAGTGAGGATGGACTTTTAAAATTGCAGGAATCTTTTGGCTTTGTCTACCTTGTATTGCAGTGCTGAATCCTATTTCTTTCAGTTCTTTCTCTTGTATTCACTCCCTCATACCTGTCATTTAATTTGTTTTAGACTTACAACAGCTCTTTCTGTAACTCCCAAAATTTCTAATTATTTGTAATAATTTTCCTGTATTATGATTCTCTGATCGACTAAATCTGATTTGACTGTGTCCCATTGTGATGATGCTGTTTTTGGTACTTTTTCTAGCTATTCCTTGCACCTCCCCCTAATGTTATCCTTAAGCTATCCATTTGCCCTACAAGTTCTGCTTATGTTGCCCTCTTCCAAGTGTAGCTGTATGGTCATAGGTGTATAGACTGAAATAAAAATGGGGAGGGTGTCCTGTGATCCCTCAGTGTGAGCATGCACCTTTTGTTATGACTTTTGTCCTTTTAAAAGGATAGTATGCATAAGAAAAACTGTATTACTCTGGACAACCCAGCCAGTGTACCCACTGTAAATTGAGCATATACCAATAGAAGAAATCCCATACACTGAAGTACCATTGAGCAGCCAGAATTTTCTATTCACATATGCTACAAAGGACAGAGCAAAGTACAAGAAAAAATGGCGGTGTTCTGCAAAACTAAAGAAACAAAACCTAATGAGTTTTCCTTGTCTTTCTGTGCTTTCCATCCTAAAATCTCAGCAGAGTCTCTTACTTTGCAATTGTCCAGATTTTTGCCTCATCATTTTCCTCTTTTCTCATAAAAAATGTAGTTTTTCTGGCAAGCCACTGGGGATTGAAGTCCTTAAATAATGACCGACATTTGAGGTTTATGCTTCATACCCTTCAGAAAATACACACTGACACAAAGCCTATCATTCCAGTTACTTTCTCAGTCTTAAGGGCAATAAAAGCTGTCCCTGTTTTGGGACAGTAATCCACCCCCCTCCCCCCCCCCCAACACACACACCACATTATGTTGGGCTTTGTCAAAGTTTCTTTTATTAAGATTAGCAGAAAAAAAAAAAACAACAGTGGAGATTATTTTTCTTCATTGCTCCTCTTGAACAGCACTGATGTACTGTGCAAATGTGGGAATGCAAGTCCCATATGCGTGTGCAGTACATCAGCAAATTCCAAAGGATGCGGAGCAGTGAGGAGGAACACTACAACTCCTTTATACAAAGCAAATACTTGAGAACAGTTTTCTTAATGTCATTGTATAATAGAAAAACATGACTGGGTGTGTGTAATGCTGGATTTTCCCATGGTTGGCTTGTTCGATTACTCTTGTCTTCACCCTCGTAATCAAACCACACCGATCTTGGGTAATTCCAGCATTATCCTACTCCCAGTTATGGGTTATTGCATATCATCTGCAATAGGTAACTGAAAAACCCATGCATGTCTAGATTATCATTATTTCTGTATACCTTCCAAGAAATTTACACAGTGTAGAGTCCTCAGAGTACTTCATCCACTGCACACACACTGGGCTCTGGTTCCCTGTCGGTACTCTTATCCTTTCCTAGCAAGTCTAACCATTATGCCATGACCCATGCTAATTTAGGATGTTTCATCTCTGTGACCAACTAAATATTTTATATTTGGCATTTTCTTTTTACTAGCCATATATCTGCCTTCAATATTGGTTTTCTTCTCTTGCCTTACCCAACCTATTTATTTATTTATTTTATTTTGCATTTGTTAACTGGGAAAATCCAGCTGGACTGTGTCCATTTTCAGTGGAGGCCCGGAGAGAAAAGTTCCGAAATATAAACAAGTAACAAATTACAATAATAAATCACAAGTATTGCATGAAAGCAGTCTAATTTACATAGAAGATTGTCATTTTCGGGTTAGAGTACCACAGTTAAGATGATTAATAATTACTGTCTTCGAGAGGACTAGTCAATGAATGTGCATAATAGGGCATGTCCAGATATGCTAAGGTGGTTATTAGACTAAGATAGTTGAAATAGCAGGTAAAGGTATAGAATATGTTAATGCCTATGGTATGAAATAGGTTAAGTTTTGGTTGGAGAAGTCCAGTTACAGGAGAAAGTGAATTAAGTTATACATGGGCAGATCCAGGTTTCCAGTAGGTGTGATTTTAAGTAGCTTTTTGAATTGAATAACATTTGTGGTAGAGGTAGTAGGGGTGAGGAGGTTGTTCCAGTCCTTAGCTATGGTATGAGAGTGGAGATATTTTCCTGTAGTGTTATTAGCCCTTGTGGTACAGAGAAGAATTTTATTGGTAGAGCGGAGGGGGCAAGTAATAGAGTAGTGGGCGAGCAATTGTAAGGCAGGTGTTTTTTCAGGGTTGGTAAGGATATTGAATGCAGTAGTTAGCTGTTGGTAGGTAAGTAGTTGGGGTAATTCAAGCCATTTAAGGTGTCTTGGTACTTGGCAGTGATGGGTTCTGAATGTAGAGTTATTGGCAAATTTTGCAATTTTGTTGTAGCAGGATTCAATTTTGTCAAGATCGTTTTTTCTAATGTGGGTTAGTACTGGAGCTGCGTATGTGAGCGTAGACAGAAGGTGAGTTTGGGCTAAGTTGATTCTTGATTTGTCAGTGAAAAAGTTCTTGTGCCGATAAAAAATACCCATTTTTTTATGTACCTTTTGGATAGTTTGTGCTATGTGGACATCAGAGTAGAGCTTTTTATCTATTTTTACCCCGAGGAGCCTAGTGTGGGTCGAAGGAGTGATTAGAGTGCCATTTTTGGATGAGATAGAGAAGGTTAGGGGAGTGGATTTGGATTTGTTTGGCGTGAATAAAATTTAGTCTTGTTGGTGTTAAGGATAAGTTGGGTACCAGTGATCCAGTTTTCAACAGCAGAGAAAGATTCTTGAGCAAGTCACTGTAGGGTAGAGAGAGATGGGGCTGCGCAGATATGTCGAGTCATCAGTGTGTTGTACAAGGGAGGCTTGTTGTGTGGCAGTGTGCAGGTTATTTGTGAATATCAGTACTGAGCCTTGTGGTACTCCTATGGAATTGGGAAGTAGAGGAGATAATACATCTTGCCATTGGACAGACTGCTGTCTATCACAGAGATGATTGTTAAACAAAGATATGGTAGTGGTAGCAAAGGATAGGGATGGTGAGGGCTTTTATTAGTTTTGGGTGTGACACCATGTCAAATGCCTTGGACAGGTCCAGGAAAGAAGCAGATACAAAGTTGTCATTGTTCCTATGTTGATTGATTTGATTTGTGAGAGAGAGAGAAATGCAGTAGTTGTACTTTGATGTGGATGAAAGCTGTGTTGGGTGGGGGAGAGAAGATTATATGTGTTCAGATGTTGCATGACTTGAAAATGAATATTTTTTTCAAGGAGCTTGGATAGCGGTGAAAGTATGGCTATTGGGTGGTGTCATAGGAGAGCCTGCCTTTATGTAGGGGTATATGATGTATGATATTTTCCAAACTTGTGGGATGTAGGCTTCCTGGATGGTCCGGTTGATGAGGATTGAAATTGGATAAGCCAGTGAGTCAGCTGCCATTTTTAGAAAGGTAGCAGGTAGACCATCTACAACTAAAGTAGTAGGTTTCAGGTTTAAAAGGAGTTTTTTGATTTTAGTTATTGGGACAGATGATTGAAGGTGGGTATATTATTTGGTGTTGTGGTACAGTTACTTGACGAGTTCACATTTGTAGTTGTAGATGTGGGATTATTTTTTGTTAATTGGGTGGACAAAGTCTGGATTGAGTTTATGAAATGATGGTTAAATGGGGAAGCAATGTCATACTTGTGTGGAGGCAGGGGTGGTTGTTTTTGCCAGGTTTTAAGAGGGAGTTGGAGTGCCAAAACTTTGTTTTTTTTCTGAGTATTTGTTTTGGAGACTTAAAAAGTAGTTTTGTTTATCTAGTTTTCCTTTTTTTGGCTATATTAGTTGTTTATAGTTTTGCATGGCTTGGTTAGAACTGTCTTTTTTTCCATGTCTTTCAGGCCTTCTCTCTAGATTTAAGTAGTGTTCTGGTATCCCTATGTAGTCATGGAGCGTAATTTGCTTTGGCTTTTATTTTCTTAATAGGAGCGACAGAGTTGAGAATGTTGGTAAACATATATTGTTGAAATAGTCAACTGCTTTGTCTAGACCTAGGATTAGTGGGGGATTCATAACCTTTATATGAAAGACACCCTGACCACTTAACCATATTTCAACTTTGAGATGCTATTTATATACCAAATGCATCTTTCAGTAGCAGAACTCAAGGTGTGTGCTTCATACATACGCAATATACTTTTACTTCTTTAGGCCATCTATAGTCAAGAAAATGAACTGCATCTCTCCAACTAGCCTAAATATTATATCCAACTCCTGTAAAATGTTTCTTTACCTTGTATACCATCACTAGGAATATAGAGATCTTTTCCCTTATCTTTTAAAATGGTAATTCTTGATTTTTACATTTCTTAATTTTTGGCTTGGGTTTCTTTACTCATTTAATCATGTGATCTGGCTATTTGGCGAACATTTTGTTACCCTAGCTAAATCGCATTCAGTCTGCAAACATTATAAAACATTTCCTGTTAAACTGCTTTACAGCACTCTGCTTTAAAACCCTTAAAAGTTGCTTCTTTATTATAAACAAAGATTTGCTGTTGACCAGTTAAAACTGTTGGCAGCCATGACATGACTTTAAGTCTGTTGCTAAAAGTAAGAATTTTACCATCGGGGCTGTAAAATTGTTTATAAGTAGTTATCCCTTTTTGTTCTGAAAATAGCAACTTAATGTTTTGTAAATGTTAGTTAAACATGATCATGAATACAAAACCGGACAATTTTTAATGCATACTACATTTTGTGCAGTAGTTAATTGGTAGTGTAGAAGATGGTCAGACACAGCAAGTTATTCACTTGTCAACAAAATAATTTCCTATCCCTATGCAGTTCATTTCTGTGAGTTCTGCTGTATCCACTTAACTTTCCTCAAGGAGACAATCCCCTTTTTCTTTATTTTTCCTCTGCAGATAAATATACAGTCCCAATGTCCTGCTTTACAGACAACTCTGCATTTCTTATTTTCTTTTATCCTTTTGAAAGTAGAAAGGGTTCAGGGAACCTTTATTGCTGAGTGACCACCTCAAAAATATTCATTCATTTGACCTTGTAGTACTTTAGCTGCAGGAAAACCCCTCTCCCAATGTAGACAGTTTCAAATTGGATAAGGCATCTTCTGCCAAAGAGAAGGTGATAAGATCCCTTGGGGGAGAAGCTTTAAACTTTGCAGGATACGTCATACAGAAGTTCCATTTTTCTGAGAACGGCAAGCTTTGAGAGTAGGAAGGAAAGTCCATCTTTTCAAATTTCAGTGGCAAAGTCCTAGTCACTGTAGATTTAGCTTTACTTTTACTTTCCATCGATATTGTTGACAGGACATTTCTCTCACTGTGTAAATTTAAAATTGGATTAAGATTTGATGCGTCTCTAACCTGTAAGTGCTAACCTGTTCATCCTTTTATCCTTTCTATGGCAGCTGGAGTAGCTGCTGAGTCTAACTTTCCTTCGTATGTAGCCTATGCATCCCGTTTCCTCTTCTGCTCTTGGTCCCCCGTGAATCTTATTCTTCTGATGTTGTCTGCACCAGTTGGCTGGGCTTCCAGCAGTTCCAACTTTTCTTTTCCTCATCCAACCTGTTTTTAACATCCACAAATTACAGCTCATTCTGACAAGCTGGCAGTAATGCCTGTCATTCTTTTGTCTGATCTCTGCATATAATCCACAAGCGTGGTATTCATTTTCTGCAGTTCATCATCTTTTCTCTCTCGTTAGTTCTAGAATCCGATTCCATCTTATTTAGTTGGTTAGCATTCTCACTTATCAAGCAACTGTCTACATTCCAATTAGCAATAAAGCTATGTGGTCCCTCTTGCTTCTTCTGTACAGTGGCTGACAATTTTTTTACACTTTCTCCTTCGTATGAGCTGACCTTGTAAAATACTATTTCTTCAATCACTGCTTTCTAAATATGAGCATTTTAAGCTAGATTATTCGGATATCCTTTATTATCTTAAGGGAAGGAGCTCATCAGTCAGTGTTCTTGCATGGTCCCTGCCTCGACTGGAGATCCTATTTCTCTTCAGTAAGTTTTGTCTTGCAGATCACTTTTTATAGCACCTCAGTGGGTCTTTGTTGTTTTACTAGGATTTTTTTATGTAGATAGTCAAGCTTTATTGCACAAAAAACATTTCCATATCATTTCTTGTGCAACTGTCGCACATGGTGTACTTGACTACAGTCAATCTTTTTTTTTCCATTGGACTCAACCCAACACTGGTCATTTACATTAATTGAACTCCTTGCAGTATAGCACATTCATGTGCAGTCCTCCTGCATGTTGTCTGGTATCGTATCAGTGGTCAGCTGCATAATTTTCTGCCTTATCTCTATTCACCCCTCCGGTTTACCTTTTAGGTTTATCCTGTCCTTCCTTGTGGTAAGATATTTCACTCTTGTAATAGTTTCTTTCCGTTGCCTTTTCATTTTTCCCTTTGCTCATTAGAGTCAGTTTCTACCATCTTTTCTTCATGCCCATGAACCTCTTGTGTAATTCTTGCTCCTATATTGTTTTCGTCTTCTTCCAATCTTGACTTATGACTGTTTGTTTTAACTTTAGTACTTGGCAGTTTGATGAAGTTCACTTCAGTTTCTTTTCATGTCTAGAACATGTACATCATTCCTGCCTTTTCCTGCAGCATCTACTGTCTTCCTTTCTGCATCCTATGCAGTATTCTCAAGCTTTAATCTCCTGCTCTGTCAGCTTCCTGCATGTACTTGAATTGTATTTTGCCAGTATCCTGCAATTCTTTCCTCCTTCCTCCCTTCTCCAGTTCATTCTCATTCTCTCTCCTTTTGACCTTATCCCTTCTTCATAGCTCTGTTTGGTTCTTAGCTTCGCTAATGTCTTCCATTTCCACCAGGGTGCCATGCTCGCTCGCTCCTTTCACCGTCCTTTCCCGTCTGCTCCTTGCTCCTGTTTCCTTCTTGGAGTTCTTTTTTGTGGTCTTTCTGAGTGTTAAATAATTATACTATTGAGTGTCTGGTTTTCTGTATATCAGTAGATCACTTCAGCAGCAGGCTTGGCTCTATGGGTTATATCCTGCTAATGATGTAATGGCCAGCTAACTTCCAAAGCTTCAGGGTATCTTCTGTCTATCCAGACTGGTCAGGCAGCTCAGGCTTAGCTGACTAAAAGACAAGTGTCGGCACCAAACCCTTCAGAGCTTTACTGCTTCTGAGGTTTTCGAGTTGGCTTGTGCTGTTCCTTTGCTGGGCACACAAGTTCCCTTTTGTGTATTATGGATACTTCTGTCATCCTGTAAAGTCATTTTAAAGCTAGGTGTGTGTGTTTTAATGAACTGTATTGAGATTGTACTTATTTTTTAATGGGAGTGCCCTTCTTTTCCTCATCTGTTTAAAAGTTGTTATAATTGAAAGCCATGTTTTACCTGTGTAGAAGTTGTGTTTATTTTACTTTATGGGGTTGGCAAAGTGTTTTTTACTGTGTTTGTGGAACAAACTGACTTTTAAAGACTTTGTTTTTATAGGGATTTGCTGCTTGTTTTCCTCAGGAAAGAGGCACCATTTTTTGGCTTGACCATAGAACAGTTTGTTGGTCCTACAGTTGGTCCTCCTTTCAGCCGCAAAAAGAATAAGTTAAGCAAACGGCCTACTAAGCTAGCAGGTGGGTGACTGCTGTGCTCATTAGTTGTACCTTAGACCGTGCATTTTAACCCTGGATCCCTCTGGTGTATCACATACAACCGCTGTGGACTGAGGGTTAGCCATGTCCTGTGCGAATGTTGGGGTGGTCTCTGTGGTAAAGGGAAAGCCACTCTTGTTGGTCTTGGGAGAGGGAATAGGAGATGCTTCTCTGTTTTGTCAGGTTGTGCCAAGCCCTGGGGAAGCTGCTGTTGCCATTAATAACACTTGGTCTCATTTTACCTGTCAAAACAAAATAGAAAACTAGTCCTGTATCTCCTTAAATTTCCTTTTGCAGAAGGAGTTTACTGGGTCTGTTTCTGGGTTTAATTCAGGCTGTTGATCCTTCTTGTAAAGTCATTTCTGGTTGAAAGAAGGCTGCCTCCTTTTGTGAAGAGATTCAAGATTCTGAATCTGGACAGGAGGATGAAGAGACGAGCGAGAGGGTCTTCCTCCTACGATTTCTGATTCAGACTGAGAGGAGTTCAGTTTCTGACTCCCCTGTGTGTAGGGTTCTCTTTCTCAGGCTATTTCTAGAATATGTCAGTGTCTTCAGTCAAAGATGCAGGTTTCTTAGTCCCTAAGAAAACTACTATGAGCTGTCCCAGAAGGAATTTTCAGAACGTGCACCCATTCCTCCAGTTTTTAGCTTTGGAGGATGTGCCTGTTAGTGCCTGCAATTTTCTTGATAGCCAGCTGCCCTTAAAAAGGCTAATAGGATGTATAAAGTTCCTCAGTCTTTTAAAATTTTATTTACTCTTCCCAAATGTGATCAGCAGCTATAACATTAGATAATCATTCTGCTGTTGTTAACTTAGTTAATTACAATCCTACTGTTTGTGTTAAGGATATGAAGATTATTGCTAAGTATGGGAAAAAGTGTATTCTTCTGCAAGTTTGATTTTCAGAATTTTGAATTGTCAGGCTCATAAGTTTTTTTCCCCCTAACTTCTGAAAGTGTGTGGAATGTTCTGTCTGCTGTTTATTTTTGTGAGGAAAATCTGCCTTAAATCTATTGTTTTCTATTATTCAAGTTACTACAGTAATAATGTTCTAGTGTGCGATTATGTTGATGCTTTTTCCAGGGGTGTATCCACTGGTACTTTTTTGACAAGGATTGCATGGCTGTGTGCAGAACCTCCAAAATTATGATAAAAATGAGATTGTAAGCTCTCCTTTGTGTAGATACTTAGTTTTCTTACATCAGTGCTACAGAGGTGAACAAAAAGTGTGATGAAAGGGGTTAAGTTGATACAGGGAATCTCTAAGATTTTCAAGCCCCCTTTTCCAAATTTTCAAAGGGACTGCCTAACTCCTCATCTAATTTTGGTAAGAAGAAAAGAAAAAAAAACTCAACCAAATATAGGTAAACAGATGTTTAAGAAGGATAGCAAGGGGGTTCCAAGAAGAATTCTGGAAACTCCCAAAACCAAGTCCAGTCCAGCAGGTCTGAATGACCATTTGAGATTTTGCACCCACCAGTATCCCCCCCCTTTTTTTCTTCCAGAAAGTCTGAATCTCCATGTTTCTCTTTGGCACCAAACAGGTTCTGAAGATCCATCATCAATGTTACACATGGCAATGGAAACTAATTCCTCCTTTCTAAGGGGTAATTCACATCCTCCATACCAGACAAATTCTGGATCTTTCTTTCCAAAATTTGTTTTTGATAATGCCCAAATTCAAAATGATGTCACTTTATAATCGTTACCTCTTCTTCCTTATTCATGTTTCCTGGAATCTTCCTTATTCGTGTTTCCTGGAATCCCCAGATTTAAAAGATGGTTATCACGTTCCTGTTCATCCAGAGTTCCAGTGTTTAAGGTTCTGTGTGTATGGATCACATTATCAGTTCTTTGCCTTACCCTTTGGACTATCCACTGTACGAAGAGTGTTCATAAAGTGTCTAGCTCTGGTTATAGCTCATTGCAGGCTACAGGGTATCTGCATTTTTTTTTTCATATTTAGACATTAGCTTATCTTTGCAGAGTCTTTTTCAAAAGTGTTAGGAATTTCTGTCTCTGGTGAAAGATGTCTCACACGAGCTGGGATTCCAAGAGAACATTCAAAAGTCTTTGACTGCTGCTCACAAGATTTTTTTTTGGGAGGTCAACTAGACCTCCCAGTTGAGAGATTTCTTCCACAGGCAGAAAAATCTGTATCTATATCTATTTTTAGAAATTTCCACTCAAACTTCAATCACTGTGAGGGAGTACTGCAGGATTTTGGGTCTCGTGGCTTCTAGGATTCTCATGATACTCCTGGCAACACGCCACATGTGAAAGATGTAGTATCCAAAGTCCCTTTGGTTTCAACGCCAACACTCTGTCTTTTCAAATCACAGTGCTGGGGTTTGTCAGAAATCACTTGGTGGAGAAAAATTATATCCTTACATCCAGGTCTACTCCTCTTCCTCCCTGTTCCTCCAAAGCAGTCAGTCAACACAGTTGCCTCAGACTTTGCTTGGGGAGCAGTTTCAGGAAGGATAAAAGTGCAAGATGTGGGGAACACCAAGGACAGATGCAAACACATAAATATAATTGAGATGCTTGCCCTGATCAAAGCACTTGACTCTCTGAATCCTCTTTTGTCCCCAGGGCCTGTTCAAATGGTTACAAACAATAAACACAGTCATGTGGTACTTCAGCAAGCAAGGGGGAACCAGGTTGTACCCCATTCTGCAAACTAGCCATGTTAGCTTGAGATATAGCTTCACAGCAGTCTTGCTCTATAGGCATCATATATTCCATCAGAGCAATATTGTATGGCAGAAAGCTGAGCAAGACAAGGGCAGACCCTCATGAATGGAAACAAGGTCAGGGGGCTTCCATGATCTGATCATCTATGGGGAGTTCAAGTAGACCTCTTTACCTCCTCTCTTAACAATCTTCTGGTTAATTTCTGCTTCAGAACTCCATGGAAGAAACCCTGTAAGACAGATTTTTTCTTTTCGTTGGACAGAAATATTCCTGCATGATTTTCCTACCCTTTCTGTTATTATCCAGGGTAATTATGAAGATTTCAGGAGTCCGGCAAGATCATTGTGGTGACTTCCTTCTATCCCAGGCAACTGTGTCTCTCCCTTCAGAAGCAATTGCCTCAACTTCCTCATAGACTGGATCTACTCGCACAAGAACATGGGAGTATGATACACCCTGATACCAACTCCAGCTTCAAGTGACTGCCTGGGTGATAGGGTCTTAATTCATTTTAGGCATTTGTTTACTGAGGATGTGCAGCATGTCGTAACTGAGGCAAGAAAGACTGCTACTAGAAAGTTATACATTTAACAAATGGAAAAAGTTTTGTAGTTTGTGCCAACAACATAGCCAGCATCCATTCAGGGCTAGGCGTTCTCTGGCTTTACAATATTTGTGCAAGTTACTGTCCTGTGGCCTTTTTAGTGCTCTTTCAAGGTTCATTTGTTGGCCATTTCTGCATGTCTGCCCATAGATCCTGTTTAAGTGCATTCTCATGTCAAAATGTTTTTGAAAGGGGTTTTGCAAAAGATGCTTCCGAGAAAACCAGTGGCCCCTCCTTGGCATCTTTGTGTTAGAGACGCTAACACTTACTCCATTTGAACCAGCTAACTTGGCTGACTTGAGGTTCTTAACACGGAAGACAGTTGTACTGGTTGCTCTGATCTCTGCAAGAAGAGTGTCCGAGTTGCAAGCTTTTGAGTCAGACCTATCACATTTTTCACTGAGACGGGCGTCTAGGTTTACTTTAAGCCAAACTATCCATCTCCCTGTTTTTTTTCCTGAACCCAGAAATGTGGGAGAGAGGATACTCCATACCTTGGATTTCCACAGACAACTCTGGTACTGTCTTGACAACTATATATTTCAGGTCTTCGGATCATTTTATGTCTTATGAAGATAAGAAGGGAACAGCCTGTGCGAACGACTATTTCCAGGCGTCTGTCTAAAAAGATTGCCATTTGTAACGATCACTATAAGAAAAGTATTCCAGGCAAGGCTCACTGTACCAGGATTTTGGCTTCATTTAAGGCTTTTTGGAAAGGGTTGTATTCTAGAAGGTGTCATTTGATTCTCTGTACTTACTTTTTCAAAGCACTGTAAGCTTGATTCCTTCTCTAGGTCTAGATTAGGCTTTGTTAGGACCATTCTCCAGGGGCTCCTGAATTCCTCTCCTTCCAACTGCCAAATGTAGTAGGCTAGGGTAATTTACCATTATAGCTGAGGCTATGGAAGCAGTAATCAATTATATTTATTGAATGTAGTACAGCTGTTATGGTAAGATCAACTTACACAAAAGATGTTTGAATGATCAGTACTGCTAGCTGCTCCTTTCCTCCCTCCACCCCCCCCCCCCCTTGTTTTCTGGTGTGTGTGATTTAAACCAAGGTGTGGGCATTTCTTTCTTTTCTGTTGTGCTCCTAGCATTGCCCTTTCAGGACTTTGCTTCGCTTTGTCTGGTGGCAGGAAAGCTCTGAAGGGCTTCACCCCCCAGAACTCGTCTTTGTCAGCTCAGCTCAAGCTGCTTGACAATTTGGTTGTGTGGAAGGTGTCCTGTAGGTTTGGAAGTTGGCCGGCCATTATATTTTTGGCAGGATACAACCCATATAGCTAAGGCTACTGCAGCAGCGATCATTTAAACATCTACTGTTATGGTAAGTTCAACTTATACAGTTGTACTTTCTCCCTAGTGACATCTGGCCAGGGTACCAAAGCTTTACCTTCACCAGGTCATATGTCCGACGCATAACTTAAGCTTGTATGCTTTGGGGTGAAAGGTTATGCGTCCATCAGACTGTTTACTGTTTGGTCATTGATACCAACAGTACAGAACAGAAAACTAGGCATGTGGCCTCTTCCTCAGCAGCTAGGGGAAAAGGAGTGGATACATTTTTCACAGGGGTTGTTTTAAAGCGATTTTATCTTTGAAAGTGCCTTGCTTTGGGTCACTGCAACCACAGGACTAGGACACTGACAAGTCACTGGAGTATTCCTCTCAGCTGTCTTTTCAAGGGTTTCATCAGATTCCTCTGTTCAAGAAACTTCTTTTAGGGAGACTATACTGAACACAGTGAAACACTTTCAGTGGCAATCTATGCAGATCTCTGATGTTCAGAAGTATTGCACCATCTTTGGGGCTTTCCAGGATGCCCTTCAGTCCACCTCTTCTGCACTTGATTCTCCACTACTTTACAAGGTGCCTGATGACCTAAAGTATTTATACAAGAATCTAGTGGCAGACCCCTCTGCAGTATCCACCCCCTCTCATATCTAGATAAGCCCTTTAAGCTTCTGCCTAGTGCTAATGCCCTACCTGCTGACAGATAGGGCTGTGGATAGATGGGGGAAAGAAGGCTTGCACCTCTGCCACCCTTTCCTTTAGGGCAATTAACAACCAGATTCTAATGACAAAATAGTTGCTGTCTGTCCTGCAAGATTTAAACAAGCTTTTATACTGGACCATTCTACAGGAGAGTCTAAGCATCAAATGCAGGGCTTAGTATCGCAGAACTTTCAAATAGCCAGAAACAGCATTAAGTGCAGTTACAATGCTGTGGTTGCTTTTTCTCGGGCATCTGCTACTGGGTGTGTTCCAGGTATGCATGGCTTCATAGTCAGCCTGTACTGGAGGATTTCAAATCAAAAATGTTAGACTCTTAGACGTACTGTTTGGACCTCAGGCAGCCAGCTTGTTCAAAACTCTCCAAGACCAAGGTAAGATCATGAAGTTCTGCGGACAGATACTTCTCTCATCAGCTCTAAGGTAAGATAGGAACTACAGATCTAAATCTACTCCTTAATTAGTAGGGATCCTAGGACATCTCAGAAGCAAAGGAAAAGCCCTAGGAAATGGTATTATGTAAGCTTTCATAGAGCATCTCCAGTTGGGAAGTCTCCCTTCAGAAATAAAAATCTGTGATTACCTCTGCAGCACCCTTCCCCTTTAGTCCCATTTCTCCTCTTAAAGACTGTTTTCCCTGGTCATGTGGGAAGCTATTACCACAGCAGGTGGGTTCTCTCCATCAGGGATGGTTATGCCAGGTCTTGGGAAAATACTTCCGCCTCTGAAAGGCAAAGGCATGTCACATCTTCCTCAAAACCAAATATTCTTTCTGGCCGCCATTATTCAAGACCCCTTGAATCCGGGCTCCATTGAGCTAGTCCCAAAGGGCTTCATGGGGAAAGGGTTTTACTCCAAGACTTTTTTTTTTTTCTAGTCCCAAGGAAAAAAGGGCAGTGGAGGCACATCCTCTTCCTCTCTGTCCCTTTCTCACACCTTGAAGGTACCATCTTTCAAAACCCTCTTTTCACACACTTCTGCCTTTCATCCTCTCCAGACTTTGTGTCAGTAGATCTGAAGGATGCTTACTTGCACATACCCATTTGTCCTTCTTCCAGGAGAAGTGTCAGGTTCTTCTCTGGCTCCTTGCATACTGCCCTGCCTTTTGGTCTTTTCACAGCTCTACGAGTGTTCAGTGTCTAGCTCCAGTAGTAGTTTCATTCACACTCTGGGAATTCAGGATGTTAAGTTGTCTATCTCGCCTTCATTCTTGCTGGTTGGGTTCGGAGCCGATCCTCGGCTCCGACTCTGCCATCTACTAAAGCTCGAGAGCTATTTACTGGCTCGAGGCCTCCCCATATCCCACAATGCTTTGCGCTAGATACCCAGATCTCGTTTGCCGCTTCAGCTACGAGGTTGTGCTTTTACTGGCTCAGGTTATATTAATCCTTTTTTTGTATTAGCTAAAAATTTACCTTGTATGTTTCTTATATATAGATAGTATTTCCCTTTTAGTATAGTTAGACTGTGTATCCCCTAGTTTGTCCTACTAAGGAAACTCGTTTTTTGTTAGAGAGTTTCTACCCCCCCTGTTTCTTCTCTTTAGTGGCTAACCCCACCCTTTTTGTACCTAATAGGAGTAGTGTTTAGCCTTGTAGTATTTGTTATATATTATTTATTAAGGATAGTTGTTGTCATTAAGTGTGGTGTGATAGTTTTTTGTGGTTATTATTGTTGGCTTAACTAGTGCGGGTGTGTGAGTGTTTCTGTGTGCCTTGCTTAAGCACTAGTTTAATTTTTCTCTCTTTAGTATCCCCTTGCCAGTATGTCCAAGGATACTAAAGTTTCAGGCTTCAAGAAGTGTGACTCGTGCTGTCAGAAGATGTCTCTGACAGACTGTCACACTTCTTGTGTTTATTGCTCGAGTTCCCTGCACCTGCAGGACTCCTGCTCAGTCTGTCACGCCTTCAGCCCGAGAGTCCTGCAGGAGTGTAGGAACAAGCTTATTTTGAGAGGCTTACTTAAGCCAGAGGGATCCCTGGTGAAGCCTTAGTCGTGGAAATCCTTAAAGCCTGCCAAAGCCGTCTGCTCCCAGTTTGGAGCCGTCGCTGGGCGGAGCATCTGCCTCCTCTTCGGTTCCGGCTGGTGCCGACATCTCTAGACCTCAATCGGCTCCGACTTTAGTGTCGGAACCGTCTTTGGGCCGAAAACGTTCTAGGTCTCCTTCCCTAGAATTGGTTCATTCGGCTCCGAGGTCAGCATTGCTTCAGTCTGAACGAAGCCATAGGTCCCACTCCTCTCGGTCCTCCAGGCTATCCGATCATGACTTGGAGAGGGTGGTCAGTAGACTCGTTAAATCGCAGGCCCTGGCCAAAATGTTAACCAGCCCTTCTCAACAGACTGTGGCTGCCTCGGTGTCTTCAGCAGTTCCTCCTCCGACTCCCCCTTTGTATTCGGAGCCGGAGCTGGTTGGGGCTCGAATCTTGGAAACGGAGCCGATACCACACCTTTCGGCTCCTTCGGCTCTGATCTCTTCATTGGTTCCTTCCTTGGAGGGATCTGGGCGCCGGGACTCCCTCGTCGGCTCCGAGGGGGCGAGTGGCATCAGACCCTTGTCCGACCCCGTTCTCCCTCTTGGGGATTTGGTGCAGGTGAGCTCTGCCCCAACATCAGCCTCGGAGCCATCCCTCTTGGTGCTGGGAGGACCCTGTCCGACCCCGTTCTCCCTCTTGGGGATTTGGTGCAGGTGAGCTCTGCCCCAAGATCAGCCTCGGAGCCATCCCTCTTGGTGCTGGGAGGGGTTCACGTCTCTTCGGAGTGGGGACCCTCTGCTCTGCCTGATAGGGGTGCCTTCGAGGTCATGAGGAGCGTGCTGACTCCTGAGTCGGCTCCTCGATCGGCCCCTTTGGCCCCTCCCCCCATGGTGCCTGTATCGGTCTCTGCCCACCCTCCTGACCCCAAGCGTGGAGAACAGATGCTCCAGGTCGCACCATTGGGTGTATCTTCCTGTTCCGATGCCTCCCATGATCATTCAGAGGAGCCCCCTCAGAAGAGAAAATGTAAGAGGAAACATGTCGACTCCCCCGAGGTCAGTCACGTCTGATACCGACTTGGAGGATTCTGAAGGGTCCCCAAGATCCCCCTCTGAGGATGTCTCTTTTTCAGACATCCTAGAGATCCTTAAGCAGTGGGGGAACTGGACTGCCCTTAACCCTTCCGAGGACGAGTCTGTATACCTGGATGCATTTGGTTCTCGCCCGTCCACCCTCCTGGGTGTCTCCACCCTTCGACCCACTCATGGAAGTAGTGGCTCGAAGGGCGTGGTCAGCCCCAGACACAGTGGAACCAACTCCCCGTAGGCCCACTAAGTTCATTACAGCCCCACCCAACAAACAATTTTTGTACTTTTTCCATGCGGTCGCTGAATTATCTGTGCCACTTCCCCCGCCTTCAAAGGGATCTTCTGAAGGAACTGGGTGATATCCTTCAGGATCCATCAGCTGCGGGGGCTCAAGATAAGCTGGCGACCCTTAACTCACTCGTCAACTCCTCCATGCGGCTCATTTCTTATGCAGCCGATGAGGCGAGTAGGGCCGCAGGTACAGGCGTGGCTTTGAGAAGACATGCCTGGATGCAGTTATGTAACTTTGCTGACCCCTTTAAGGCGTCCTTCACCAATATCCCCTTCGATGGTTCAGCTCTGTTTGGACCACAGGTGAAGGATACCCTTACCAGGTGTGAGCAGGAAGGCAAGACTCTCTGCCATGGGAGTCTGTTTTTCTACTCCCTCTAGACCATACCCTAAAGGTCAGAAGAGTGGGAAAATGTGGTTTCGGAAACCCCAGGGAGTCGTGCCTGACGCATGTGGTGAGTTTCCCTCCAGAGGCAGGGGAGGGAACAATAGACGCCGCCCGAGAGGCAGAGGGGGTCCGCAAAGTCAGGGTAGCAGAGAATCTTTCTCTGACAAACCCTTTCAGCACCCCTGAGGGGCTGCCCGACTGTCCACCTTCGGAGGCAGTCAGGGGAAGATTGTCACTGTACCCAGAAGCCTGGCAACTCCTCACACAAGACAAATGGGGTACGGTCCATCATATCAGAGGGTTACAAAATCCCCTTTGTCCACACCCGTGTACAAACAACCAAGTCCCTTCCAGATGTTCCACCTATTACGAAGGGGACTTTGTTGTTTTATGAGCTACATGAGCTCAGAATTTAAAACTGCAGTTTGACTGCATTGATTTTTATATTTAAGGTTGGGATATTTTTATTAGTTTTTGATTTTGGTATTGTATTACAATACGTGTGAGTGTGTGTGAGTGTGTGTGTGTGTCTATATATGAGAAAAGCGGCTACTTTCCTGATCTAAGTATTTTTTTTGCTGTTTTACCTGAGAGACCTTCTTTTTCTTACTTTGAACAAGTTTAAACTGCTTTATTACCTGTTTTTTGCATTGTACATTATCTGCACTTAAGTTACAGTTGGTTGAAAGTTTGTTAAATTTAACTGTTGAGGCTGCCCACTAAAGTGCGCTAGCCTGTGTAAGTGATTTATTACTGTTTTTCCTGCATTTCTGTGTACTTTTTAACCCAAAAAACAAAAAAAATCCTTGTTTTCCCGTCTAGTTTAGACCAGTATACAGGCTTTGCTGTATTCTGGACTGTGGTGTAGTTCCTGTGTTGTCCATTGCCTTACTTGGACAGAAGGAAGTTTCTTTGCTCACCAGTGGGAGTGGGGTGCCTTGAACAGCCTATCTGTCCCTGAAGGAGTGACCTCAGCACAAGAGCTTGTAGTAATTGGTCATTTTGGACCATTTCCAGCTCTTTTGAAGTTCCCTGTTTAAAATCTGCGTTTGCGCAGCACCGGTTAAACAGGCTTAAACTATTCCTGGCTCCGCCAAGTCTGCACTTTAGTTTTTCCTTTAAGAAAGCTCTACTTTCAACAAAATCAGTCTATTCGCTATATTATAAGCGTAGCACTTGCTCCTAAAACCTTTCTTTCAAGTGAAGCACCCTTAAACTAACGTAAGCACTACATCCACCTACAACCCGTGTTAATACCCACTTCCCTTCAAAGTCCTCTCTCTGACCCAGTTTCACATCACTCCCTTATACTATTCTGGCATGTCGAGTGGTATATTACTGACGTCCTCTCCAGTTCAGCTGGTTAATCTGGGAATCCTGAGACAATGTTACAATTGTCTCATGTACACAGACAACTCTCTCCTCCTTCCAACAAACACATGTGAGAGATGCAACTATATAGCCAAACTGGAGGCTGAACTCTCTCAACACAGGACTAGCAAGACCAGACTTGAGGCGAAGGTAACCACACACACAACAAACCCAGTCTCACATAAACCAACCACAACTGCAAACCAAACACATAAAAACACAAAGACATACTTGGAGGCTCTAATAAAAAACTTACCAAAACAACAGAGGCTCCCAAAGCAGACACCCAAGAAAACACCACCTCAAAACACTGCACATGCATCGCATAGTACACAAAGTCAGTGTGCCAAACAATCACAGCCCTTAAGGCGAAACACCATGCCTGATACACTAGTAATAGGTGACTCTATAGTCAGACACACTGATGTCCCACTTACCAGGCTGAACAAAGAGAGGGTAACGGTGAGCTGCCTGTCAGGTGCTAGGATCCACCACATAACACAAGCACTCAGGTCACTCCAAAGCAAGTACAAATATGACTCCGTCATTGCCCATGATGGCGTGAATGACCTGAGACGTACCTCCTTGGACTACATGAAAAGAGACATAGAGGAGCTCTCTGATTATGTAGCCCAGGCCGGTATGACCCTGACACTGAGCAGCATCTTGCCCTCACCAAGAATGATGCCACAATACAAAGACAAGATGATCAGCTTTAATAATTGGCTCAATTACTGGTGTCATTCTAGGGGGATCCACTGTCTGCTTGGGATGACATGCTGGACAGGCCATGCTGCTTCGCAAGGGACGGCTTGCACCTGTCACCACTGGGCTTCCGGATATTGGCTAAGGCTCTTGCCACCCCCATAGTGCCTTTTTTAGGCAAGGCTCAAAAGACGAATCCACCACCTTAGAAAACAATAAAGGAAAAAAAAGTAAGGGTAATGCTGCTCAACGCCAGAAGTCTAAATCTCAACATGCAGGCTCTTGAAGCACTCCTCAGTATGGAGAGCATTGATGTCTGTGCAGTAACTGAAACCTGGTTCAAGGCTCCTGGGAGCACCCAAGCCCTACCAGGTTATACCTCGTATCATGCATTTCGGCCCCAAAACCTGGACCGAACCACAAAAGGAGGGAGAGTGTCCATATTCATTAAAGACACCCACACCTCCAGGTTAGTGGCAACGCACGAAGCATCGGAGACCATCCATGTGCAACTAACCGTAAGCAAAACTGCTCTACAACTTGTAGCATGCTACAGACCACCTTCTCAATCTCAGGAACTCCATTCAGCCTTCCCGAAGACACTGGAGGATATGAATATCTCACCAAATACCATCATATTGGGAGACTTCAACTACCCAAACATAGACTGGGTGCATTATTCAAGCCCCAACACCCTAGCCCAAAGGTTCCTGGAATTCATCAACTCAAATGCGATGGAACAACTAGTCCCCTCCCCCACAAGGGGAAATAATATACTTGACCTGATCATCACAAACATGGGGACAAAATGCTCAACACCGGAAGTATACCCCTCGCTAGTGAGATCAGACCATAAACTAATAACCCTAGATATTCATATCCCACCTCCACCCCCAGCACAAAAGACCACAGTGAGAAACTTCTCAAAAGCCGACTTCACACTCCTTAGGACTGAAATGGTATCCTTCAAGCCCACTGGGCCAGTGGAAACCACATCCCACACTGCTGAATCCTTCACAAATGCTTTCTACGGACATCTCCAAGAATGCATGGATCATGCAATCCCAAATAAAACCAAAACCCTTTCCACCAAAGGCAGGCGTCCTGTCTGGTGGACCCCAGCCATAAACGAACTTTATAACAAGAGAATGAAGCTACTGCATAAAGGGAAGGCATCTCTGATCAGCACTAGCAAAAAACTACGTTCGCTCATAAAATCATCAAAGGCCAACTTTGAGAGAAAAATCGCTAAGGACACTAAAGATAACCACAAGGCCTTCTTCAGTTATGTTAGAAACCTGGGTGGAAACCCTCAGATATGCTCAGAGTTAGTTCAGAACGGCAAAAAATACACTGAACCCACAGATACTGCCAACATACTGGCAGACAGGTTCAGTGCAAATTTCTCCCCTCCCTCTCCCCCAAAAGATGAAATAATTATCTCAGCTGAATGCAACCTCGCTGACATCTCAGATGTCCAGGTGAGAGCTGCTCTCAGCAAAGCTAAAAATACAGCATCCATGGGATCAGACGGTGTCCCGGGTTGCGTGCTACGTGAACTCCTAGAGGAGCTAAACCCGCACATAAGAACGCTGTTTAATCTTAGCCTTGCTACAGGATATGTCCCTGAACATTGGCGGACAGCAACAGTGGTCCCACTCCACAAAGGTGGCACCTCTACAGACCCTGGAAACTACCGCCCCATAAGCTTGTCCAGCCTGGTCTGCAAAGCTATGGAAAGGATCATTATGGAACACATAAACAAAGACATCGGGGACCTACAGACAATTGACCCTACCCAGTTCGGCTTTGTAAAAGGCAGATCCTGCCTTTTAAACCTGGTGGACTTATTTGAAACCGTCACTAGAGCCATCGATGAAGGCAAAGCAGTTCATACAGCCTACCTGTATCTGGCAAAAGCCTTCGACACAATACCCCACTCAGGCATCATAGACAAGCTCAACAGCTTAAATGTAAACCCGTTTGTCACAAGATGGGTTGCAAACTGGCTAAAGGACAGAACCCACAAAGTCAGAATAGCTGGAGCTATGTCAGACTCTAAGCCAGTCACAAGTGGAGTCCCACAGGGCTCTGTCTTGAGACCCCTCTTGTTCAGCATTTATTTCTCACACGTGCAGGCAAACATAGGGGGGTTGTGGCTGACAAAGTTCGCAGATGACTGCAAACTAGGCGCCATAGTCGATACACCAGCTGACACATGCATCCTTCAGAAGGACCTCACAGAAACAGACGACTGGTGTCAGAGTCATGGCCTTAAACTAAATGCCAAAAAATGTATAGTCATCCCCTTTGGAAAAAACAAAGTACCCACAAATTACTACTTAGGTGGTAATCCATTAAGTACGGAAAAAGTAATCAGAGACCTGGGGACCCAAGTTGACAGTGACCTCTCATTTGACACCCACGTCGCCAAAGTGGTTAGAAAGACCTTCTACCTTGCCCACCTTATCATGAAGGGATTCACATCCAGATCAAAGGATGTCATTGTACCCTTATATTCCTCCCTTATCAGGCCTATGATTGAGTACAATGCCCCATTTGGTATGTACCTCACCCGGCACCTGCAGCAGCTGGAGAGACCCCAAAAGTACCTTACCAAGAGGATCAAGGGTCTCCAACATATGTCATATGCTGCCAGACTAAAAAAGCTCCAGCTCTATTCAGTAGCATACTGCCTGCTCAGAGGTGATCTGTGCCTGACATACAAGGCCATGTCCAATTCGGAATTAATGGACATGCTCCACCTCAAAAAATCCAAATCCATCAGAGCCACGAGAGCTAAAGATCTAAAGTTCAGCACAAATATGAATAGGACATGCTGGAGGGACAGATTCATAACCCAGAGGCTTCCCGCACTCTGGAACAGGATCCCAGTCCATGTTAGGCAGAGCCCCTCACTGACTCTCTTCAAGAGAAATCTTGACGAATGGATGGGTGATCGTAGGTTTACCCCGGGGGTCATCTCTGTGTCATTACTAGACAGGCACAGTAAACTAAATTAAATTTAATTTGTACACTTTTGTATCATTACATGGGGTGGCGAAAGCCACACACACAGCGGAACTCCGGTCCACTAATGATTAGCAATAGATTTTTACGGGAATTGATCTGAATGGTGGAGGGTATTTAAGGAAAAATATAAAAATATTTACAGTGGCAATATGATGTGAGCAAAGTAGAGAAAAATTATAAAAAAATTATATAATGCATTGGAATATTTTTAAAACATGATAGAAATTACTTTGACAAAGAACTGTATGAAATAAAGAAAAAGAATACAGGAATTGTTATATAAGGAAAGATATTTTTACAAGGAAAAATAGGAGCATCACGTTACTTAAGCAGGTTAGTAAATGAAAATAGTAGTGTAATGAGAGAAATAAATGTAAAAGGAGAGGTAGAAGTTAGGAAAAGATAAATTAGTGTAGTACAATATGTACAAGAAACGTTAAAAGAAAAAGAAGATGGTGAAAAAGACATGGAAAGTGACAATGTTAACAGAAAGAGAATAAAGAACTGGAAAGGGAGTTTTCTTTAAATGACCTAGATAATTTATTAGGACAAATAAATACAGATTCAGTTACAGGCCCAGATGGAATAGGGTATGAAGCGTATAAAAATTTAAGGGATTGTCCAAAAGATTCTTTTTTGAATGAATGGTTAAATGAATGCTTTATGTATAAAGAATTGTATAGTGGAATACCTAAAATTCATATGGAAGACAATTTAAAAAAAAAAAAAAAAAAAACTGGAGACCAATAGTACTAAATAATATAAAAGCTATTTGAAACTAAAATGGAAAATCTTATGGAAGATGGCATACCTAGTGTAAAGGGGAAGAGTTGTCAAGAATTATTAATGATAGATAAATTTGTGGATTATATTATGAACAAAAAAAGAAGTGAAAATTATGATAGACCTTAATAAGGCATTTGGCACCATTGGACATGAAGTCTTATGGGTAATAAAGAATATAATGTAAGTTAACAAGTTAGGAAATTATGTATGTCATAGTATAATAATAATAAAGTAAAAATACTCGTAAATGGCTGGTTAAGTGAAGAGGTACATGTGAGTGGTGCAATAGTATATGAACTAGATTAAAAAATGAAGTTGGCGGTCTGTATAGCACCTGAATGTTAAAAATGCCAGTTCTGTTGACCTATGCTGATGACATCATAATAATTGCAAAGAAGAAAGTTTGGATAAAAAAGTAGTAGTTTGCACAAATGAGTGTACAGAGATGATAGGAATGGCTTTAAATAAATGGCAAAGTAAACATTTAAGTGACCTAGAGATTTGGATTATATATTTTGCAATGAATGAAATTTCTGTGTTTGGTATAAAATTTGGGAATAAAGATGCAAGTGGAATTCATTGGGGAAAAAAGCAAACTTGTCTATTCTAGAGAACATAGTCATTCAGAAAAAAGGTTTATTTGATAAACTCAGTACTGATGGGGAAAAACAGTGTACTTGGCAAGTGTTTGTTCCCAACAGTATTTGAAAAGGAATTATTGCATATATTTTTTTTCACTTATTTGTGGTTCTAGATTAAACCTAGTTAAAAAAAAAAAAAAAAAAAAAAAAAAAAAGCAGTTTTGTATTTAAGTAAAGAAGGATGTTTAGGGTTAATTAACCCAGCAGTATATGCTGCTTCATTAAATTTGTACGAAATGTTAAAGTAGATAAGTGAAAAAGATGAGAGTAGTAGGAAAATGTGTGATCAATTTTGGGGCATGGTGAAAGTGTCTATAAATGAAGAAATGTTACCAAGAAAAATATTTTTGTGAGAAATAAAAATTGATATAGAAAATGATGTGAAAATACTGCGTAAGAATGTAATTCTAAAACGCTGCTATGTAAAACCAGGGGAAAATATAGCAGATTTAAAAATTTAAAGCTATAAAAATAAGAAGCAAATGGTGTAAACAAAGTAGAATGCCACTTTTTCTGGGGATTGGTAGTTGATAAATTGCCAGTAAAATTAAATGTGCCATATAAAAAGAAAAGTGATTGATAGAATATGTTTACATTGTTAACAAGAAGAAGCAATGGAACATGTGTTTTTGAATTGTAAAAGAGTGAAAAAAGTTGTAGGGGAAACTATGTAAAGAAGATTAGTTTTGAAGATATAAAAAGTGGTTAAAATAAACATGGATATGGTTAAGTATGGATATTATTAGCATAGAAGTAAAGAATTTGTTAAAAGAATAGATAAACAGTTAATGTGATGTCCTATCTCGCCTTCATTCTTACCAGGTTGGGTTCGGATCGCATCCTCTGATGCGTCTCTGCCTTTATATTCAAGCTTGAGGTCTTTTGCCAGCTCGTGGCTAAACCCTGTCCCAGCATACACTATAACCTTCCCCAGATCTCATTTGCTGCTTAACAAGATTGGATGCTCATTCTGCTAGCTCTGGTTGAATATTTCTTTTATTGTTCTAACTTTAGCAAAGTTAATTTTTTGGCTGGTTATTTAACTTTTTGAGGTTATTGCTTAGTGTGTAATCCCTTTTCTGTTTTTTGTGTGTGGCTGTTCAAGATGTCTAGTAAGGATTCGAAACCTTTAGGCATAAAAAAAAATATGAAACCTGTGGTAAAAAGATGCCCTTAGGTGATAGACACACTTTGTGTCTACTGTCTTGGGGCCGTCCATCTCCAGAAGTCTTGCTCAGTTTGTCATGCTTTCAATCAAATAGCACTCCTGGAGAGGAAAAACAAATTAATATTAAAAGGATTATTGAAACGCCCCTTCTTAGAGGCTTTAGAATAAGGTCCAGGTTTATCTAAAAAGGATAAGTCTCCAACAGCTAAATCTGATAGGTCCGGGATGAGATCCTTCTACTCTTCTTCCTTATTGGAACCATCAAAAAAGTTGGCAAAAATACCCTCTCTGGATCTGAGAAGTCTACATCTGCTCTGAGACCATCTATCTCGGTGCCATTTGAGTTTGAATTATAGAGCCAGTCTCCTACATTGGAGCCGTTTTGCCCCACTCTCAGATCAACCATACTACAAAGGTCCCAAGTCCCCTACCCTTTTGAATCGTTCTTCCAGGAGTCTTTCTGATGATGACGTGGATCAGGTGGTACAGAGGCTGCTGAGGACTCCGAGGTTGGCTAAATTATTGTTGGATCTGACCCCCACGGCTTTGGATCCTACCACATCTACCTCTTTTGCTCTGATTCCTCCTCTGATCCATCTCCTGGCTTCAGAGTCAGAAGATCTGGAGCTAATTTGTAGTGGAACCCTTGGATCCGAGACCCACTATAGGATCTATGGATCTGTCCATTGATCCGACTTCCTCAGCTCCATCAGAACTAGAGTCCGAGTGTCGACGCATTCCAGTTGGGTTCGGGGAGGCGAGTCGGATTGGACAGTTGCTGGCTCCAACTATACCTCTTGGCTCTTACCTCGGCTATGTCATCTTCGGTTCTAGGGGGAGTCCTTTGGCTTCTTCAGATTCCAGGATTTCCTTGGACCAGGGATGGGGAGCTTTCAAGGTTATGAGGAGAGTGCTGTCTCCACAGACGGCTCCATTGTCATCTCCAGATATTCTTCCCCCAAAGGCCATGGTGTCGGCCACTGTACCCCTGCATCCACAGGGATGCAGAGATCCTAGGCCTCAGGATGCCCCATAGGGTACCCCCCACTCTTCCAAAACCTCCCCAGCGTACCCCTCTGAGGAGGTCACTTGGAAGAGGTTATGCAAGAGGAAGCACCTAGACTCTGCAGAGGAGTCCATCACGTCCGATACAGACCTCAGTGAAGCTGAAGGGTACCCATGGTCATCTCCTGATGTCTCCTTTGGAGACATCCTAGAAATGTTAAAACAGAGAGGCGACTGGAAGTCCACCAGCCCTTCCGCTGAGGCATCTGTCTACCTGAAGGATTTCACCTTTCCTCTTCTTTGCTGTCTCTGCCTTTTGATGAACTTATGGACTTAGTTTCATAAAAGGCGTGGGAGTCCCCCAGACTCAGTGCAACCTGTTCTTAGAAGGCCAAACAAATGTATTGCATCCCCTTCAGACAAAGCTTTTCTGACCCAAGGGAGTCACAGTAGATGCCATGGTTGTGGCAGCAGCAACCAAGAAGGAGCTCTGAGACATCTTCTGTCCATCTACCGAACAAGGGGTCTCAGACAATGGACAGATATGGAAAGTGCATCTTTTCTTCAGCTACTTTTTCACCTCCTATCGCTGAATTACCTTACTCATTTTACTAGGTTGCAGAGAGACCTCCTGAAAGAGTTAGATGCTCTCCAAGGTTCAGTAGCTGAAGGGGTCTTAAAGTGTCCTCTCAGCTCTCTACCTTAAACTCAGTTGTCATCGTCTCTTATGCAACAGATGGAGCAAGTAGAGCAGCGGGTTCTGGCATTTCCTTAAGGAGACCTTCTCGGATGCGCTTGTGTGACTTTGCGCAGCCCTTTAAATCTTCCTTTGTGAATGCCCCATTTGATGGCTCGTCTTTGTTCAAGCCCAAAGTCAAGGACACAATAACCAGGTGCGAGCAGGAAAGAAAGACTCTGTCTGCCGTAGGAGTCCGTTTTTTCCATACCTATCAGACCTTATCCCAAAGGTCAGAAAGGAGTTGGCAAAATGGGGTTCCGAAAATATCAGAGACCTTTCCAAGACACACGTGGTAAATCTTCTCCCAGGGGCAGAGGGGGAAGTAGTAATGGAAGATGCCGACCATGCGGCAGAGGGGGCCCACAGAATCAGGGCGATGTATTCTTTCTTTGGCAAGCCCTTTCAGTGCTCCTGAAGGGAGGCCCATATGTCCATCTCTGATGCATTTGGGGGGCATTTATCTTTGTATCCAGAAACCTGGCAATGAATAACAAAAGACAAATTGGTTACAAAGCATCATATCCAGAGGTTACAACATACGCTTTTCCCTTCCCGTTCCAAAGCTGATAGTTTCTGGATGTTCCACCCAGTCAAAGGGATCAAGCAGCTGTAGACATTCAAAATTGCTAGACAAGAGTCATTCAGACAGTCCCTGCAGACCAAATAGGATCCGGAACTTACTTAAGATTCTTTTTAGTTCCAAAGAAAACAGGGGACTGGAGACCAATTCTGGATCTCGGCATTCTAAACAAATCAGTAAAAAAGACCAAGTTCTAGATGGTGACCCTGCAGTCGGTAGTCCCATTCCTGGGAAAAGACAATTGGATGTGCTCATCTCCAGGATGCGTACTACTACACAGAAATGGATAGGCGATACAGATGACCTCTGTGTTTTTGGCTGGGAGCCAGTCATTACCAGTTTTGAGCTCTGCCCTTTGACCTCACTACAGCCCCCAGAATGTTCAGATGTATGGCAGGAGTCCCGGCTCACTTGAGACGTCTAGGATTCTAGGTGTTTCCATACTTAGAAGACTGGCTTCTAACCTTCACAACCAGGCATCTACTAATACAAGCAAGAGACACAACCTTGCAACTTTGATCTCACCTAGGCATTACAATAAACTAAGAAAAATATGCCTGACTGCCTTCTCGGAATGTGGTTTTCATAGGAGCAGAATTAGACTCAACAGACATAACAGCCAGACTCCCTCCAGAAAGAATTGAAGTTCTAAGACACCACATTTTGTACCTTCTAGGAAAGAAGAAAGTACAAGCAAGGATAGTTCTAAAAGTCCTGGGAATCATGGCAGCAGCAGTAATTCTGTTCCCACAAGCACATCTGCACATGAGAATTCTACAGTGGTTGCTATCCACTCAGTGTTCCATGCAAGACTTACCAATGTCTCATAAGATATTAACAGAAACTTGCAAGTAGGACCTTTGGTGGTGGCTTTACTCCACTCAAGTAACTCTAGGTTGACAATTTGTTCTCCCCCAACCACTGGCCACAGTGACCATACATGCCTCAGATGAAGGGGACATTATCTGGGAGAGACCATTCAAGGCACCTGGCAGGATCACGAGGCTCACTTGCACGTCATGTCCTAGAGATGAGAGCGGTGCTTCTAGTGTTGGAAGCATTCCAGGACACATTTCCCCTGGGAACTATTGCAATACAGACAGAAAACCTGTCACTTGTTTGGTACATAAACAAGGTGAAACCAGATCTTATCCCCTTTGTCGAGAGACCCTGAGAGTATGGCAGTGGGCAACCTCCTGCCAGCGTTTTCTGATAGCAATGCACATCCTGGGGAAATCCAACATGATAGCGGACAAACTCAGTAGAGCAATTCTGATGCCCCGTCCCTGAAACAAGAAGTAGCAGAAAAGGTTTTCCGCAAATGGGGCCAGCCATGCTGCGACATCTTTGTGACATCTATGAAGGATGGCACACTGAAGTGTGAATACTCCCACTAATGCTGCACACATTGTCAGAAATTGTCACCTGGAGATGTAAAACAATTCCTGTGTTTTTTTTGAAGCATCTAAAATTAATATTGCCTTTGAACAAACTAATATTTGCTTTTGGATTTCATCATCTTTTCATTTGTTTTCACTGTCATACATTTTAAACAAGATTACTTAGTGCTGTATATCTCTTTACTCTTGTGTAGTAGTTTATTTTGCACTGTTGGATAGTATTCCACGCAACCTTGTTTATCAGTAAAAGCAAGAAATGACTGCAAGCATAGCAAAATGTTTTATGATCATATTTTTTTTCTTGTATCCATCTTTTAGGCTGATTTTTACAGGACTGTTAGGTGTATATTTGAACAAAATGATCTGTAATTTAAAGGGTAAGGCATTTATTACACACACACACACACACACACACACACACACACACACACACACACACACACACACACACACACACACACACACAGTCATTTTGGCAGGTAAATGTATTAGTTGAAATATACTGCTAAATGTATTATTTATTAATTTTCCTGATTAGTTGAATTATTGCTTGTTGGTTTAGGTTTTGTGAATGACAGATGTTGCTGTTAAACAACAATGGGTTTGGTAAGTTTGTTAGGTCTGGAAGGGCAAATGCTTAAGAGCTTTAGGATGAAATAGTTGGACTGTAATGTTGCTTTGTTTGTTTGATTTTTTTTTTTTTAAACGTTTTTCAGTCATTGTTTTATATTAATTTTCTTGGTGACATTTCTTCTAATTTAGCAGTTAGTCTTCAATTATTATGGCTGTTTTTTTGAGCAACACTTTGCCCTTACTAATAATATCCCGACCAGTTGGCCCATTAGTTCATTATCTTTGGGTTGAGCATCAACCAGGAGAGGACATCATTAAGGCAGCCATCACAGGTGGTTTGTGTTTTTTTCTGCAGTTTTGCCCTAACATCTGTGCAGGCACTCTGCTGCTGGAGTAAAGGGGTGAGCAATGGCCAGACCGTTAAGGGTGTTCCTACCCTTCTGTAAAGGATGCTGCTTTCTTGCAGCCCTGGCACCTCGGTCGCAATTAGTGCTGCATCCCTATGCTCTGTGGAGCCAGGCTTACTTGTGAAGGTTTACTGCATATATTAATTTTAATGTATAAATGTCATTCCTTTTATTTTTGATGTCATGAGTGTTACGGGTGTGGGTGGGTGTCTTTGTATACGCATGCTTGTGATTTGGTGTCCTAAGCTTCATTACTTGTTCATTTTTATGTTTAGCCGTAAACAATTTAAAATGCCTGTTGGTGTATAGCTGATTAGTAGTCTTGCATGTGATACCTTAATCCACACTTAGTCTATAGCTTCATCACTTCAGTAAATGACAGCTAGGGAGATACCATTTCATTTAAGGGAAGTGCTATTTAAATAAAGTGTACAAAATGCCAGTCTACAGGATACTCTACCCTTTATGCAACTGTTATCCTTTGTTTTTGGAACCTTAACAGTCTTCACCAGGACTGAATAACTTAACTATGGCTGCACTAGAATTCTTTACTTTTTATTTTTCCAGGCTGGAGCCTCTTCCATGTGGGCTTCATGTTGTGGTTTGCTGAATGAAGTAATGGGTACTGGAGCAGTGCGTGGTCAGCAGGCTGGATTTGCTGCAGGTGCTGGACCTTTCAGGTTTGCCCCAAATGCTGGGTTCTCTACTTATCCACCCACCTCATCATCCACAAGTGCTCATGTAGTCTGCAAGGCATGTGGTCTTGCCTTTTCTGTTTTTAGAAAAAAGGTAAGTTGGTACATTATGACCATTAGAATGCTTCCTCCATGAATGATATATTTGTATAAGGAATTAATTAGATTTTAACATGACATGTGTATTGACTTTAATTCATACAATCCTAGTTAGAAAAAAATACAAATCATTATGCATTTTGACTTTAAATTGCAGCCAGGAGACCAAACTTATTTGCTGTTGTAGTTGGACATTTGTGCTTTTTGTGTGGAGTCTGTCTGGAAATGTAAAACTAGTCTGCGTATGAATGCATGCAGTACTTGACCACTTCTGAACTACAGCTAGTTTCAGGGTGGCATATAGCTTCATATTGGTGTTAGGAGACAGCTTAATTCCGCATTACAATAGTCTTTTACAGCAAAGTATAATTGTATATCAGAAGCTGGGATAAAGTGAGCTGGTGAAGGTGGTTGTTAGAGTGATGGTATATAATATGGAAATGTATTGTAATTTCCTAGTTATACTAAAATATTTGTATATATGTTTAACTGTAATAAGGCAAAACAGCAGTATTTTAACTGTGTTGTACATTATTAACTTGAATACAAGAATTGCTACTCATTACTGGTTCACAGGTGTGCGTGCGTGTGTGTGTGTGTGAGATCAAGATACCTTTTTCTCTCCATTCCAAAACAGATGGGGTCTCTGATCAGACTTCAGCCACTTCAAAGCTTTGGATCTGGATCTCAGACTTCTCCCCCTACCCATAATCCCCAGGCACAGAATGTGCTTCCTCAGATCTCGTTTGCCACTTTCTTTGCTGGATGGGTCTTTGGTGCTCAGATGTAAATGTTATGATTTATCTTTTCTCATCCCCCTTAGGGAGTTATGACTGACAGGCCAGCTAGCTTTAAAAAATTTATTCATGTACACATAAACTCACCAATTCTGATGCACGCGATAAATGTGTGTACTGCCTTGGCCCCTCATACCTTGATGTTTCCTGTTCTGTTTGTGAGTTTGGTCATAGGGTTCTAGTAGAAAGACCAAACAAACTAATACTGAAGGGTCTACTTCAACATTCCTCTGAAGAAAAAAATCTTCTGCTTCGGGGAAACTAGTGACCATCTTCCCCTGCTTCGTATTCTGAAAGACAGGGCAGACATAGAGCATCTGATAAGGACACTCGGGCATCTTTTGAGAAAGATAAACCAAAATCTTCTAGGAAGTGGTTTTAGGAGCCCAAAGCTCAGCAGACCTTCACAGCCAGCACTGTTTTTGGATCTGATAATTATTGGATCCTCTCCTCCTCCTAATTTCTTTCTGAAGTTTGTCTCTCCTGGACTCTAATCTCCAATCCTACAAGATAGACTAGCATATTTATTCAGTACTCCCTCTTCAGTGTCATCCTTCAGATCAGTGAGATTCTCTCTGAGCCTAACTCTAGCCAACGTGGACAGGATGATGAGGTGCTTTCTTTGGACCCAGGTCCAGTTAGAGGTACTTCGGCTGCAATCACTGTTTAATTTGGTAGAACCAGTCCCCCCTCATCACTCCTTGTCAACTCCTTTTCCAGTCTGACTTCTCTGATCAGAGCACCTGGATCCAACTCTTGTCCAGGGCAGATCTGCATTGGAGCAGAGACTACAGCAGAGAGTTGATTATCCAAACATCGATTATTTGAAGCGCCAGTTATCAGAACCAATCTTCCAAAGTTTTCAGGTAGGAAAAATCATAAACTTTGAATATGTAAACATTATACATATTCGCTTGAGCATATTTTTTGAGCTTGTAGCCAGCTTGTGTCAAAAATATTCTTTATTGTTCACTGGAATAACTGAATGGTTGAAAAGTGTATTCCTGCGTGCAGAAAAAAGAAGTTTTTTTTTCCGGTTCTATTATACGTTTGATTATCCGAGCTACCCTAGGTCCCAATTAGTTTGGATAACTGACTCTCTACTGTATGTATTTTTTTCAACTCTGGTAAGTTCTTTGACTGTCACGACTTTATCAGAGCCTTAGGAGTCCTTGAGCTGTAGCATTGGCACTGCTTCCGACAGTTTGGGATCGGATCCAAGGTCTTTGGATTCTTTTCTTCCTGTAAGTGTCTGCGCTAGTTAGTTCAGCTCTGACAACTGCCTCAGACTTGAACCAAACAATTTCCAGATTTGAGCTTCCTCAAAGGGTTTCAGTTCTGAAGGTCATATTCCCTGGATATGTTTCTATCTCCATGCTTGAGGTTTTAGAGTACTCTCACAGCCTAGAGTAAGGTCTTCTCTTTCAGAGATGGGTCTAACCCTTCCCCCTTAGGATCTCCCAGATCTGCAATATTCTCTCCTAATCATATTGGATCAGTCAGTTCTTGAGAGCCTTGAATCTGCTGATCCTAGAAAGAACTTGTATGTTTGAGTCATCCCCTGAGCAACCTGTAGAGGAGGTTCTTAGGAAACAGGATTGTAAAAGGAGATGCTTGGATTCCTCTACCATGAACACTAATTTTGATAAGGAAGAAGGTTCCCCAGATCACCCCTTGATGTCTCATTCAGAGAGATTCTCAAACTTTTTTTTTTTCAAACCTCTTTATTAATTTTTATATATGACAAAGGCAATCTTACTTTTATATAAATGAAAAACATACAAAATGATACCGCATTAGTTGCAAACAGTTTACATCACAAACACCAGTGAAACAACTGTCGCTGCAAACATTGTACATCATTTATAAACTATCTGGTCATTGTCAGTTAAGCATAATGTGGCTCATTCAAATCCTGCTTCTTAAACCTCGTTCCTGCTCTGCATATATTGTTCCTACAATTCCCATTTTTTCCGGTGTAGTTTGCTCCATCCCTTTTCTAAATATCCCAATTTCAGTTGTTTTAGCTCTTACTATATTCACTACTTCTAGTAAAGTTGGCCTAGACTTTGATTCCCAATTTATAGTAATTGCTTTTTTTTTTTGGAAGCCACCATAGTTACTCAGCAAGGCTTTACTATGTCTAAGCAATTCTGAGTCTGTATCCTAACTCAAAAAAATAATCTGTCCAGTCAGTCCAATCTGTTCATCCAGCATCTCCAACAGAGAGGTCCACAGGGAATCCCCACGTCTGCCAGCTCATTACACTCCCCAAAAAATATGTCCCTAGGTACCTCATTCTTGCCCCATCATACCTCCAACATTTGCTATACATCTGAGGAAAAATTCTTTGGCGTTTACTTGGTATAAAAATATCTATGTAAACATGATTCTCTAACTTTTTAGAAAGGGTGTTGGTCTTCTCAAACTGTTTCTCCTGAGAAATTAGTCTTTCTCAAAGCTTTTGGTTCTTGCCTGTCTACTACTTGGGTGGTCCCTTCCGCTGACAAGACTGTTGATTTGATCTCATTTAGGCCATGGATCGAATCTGACACAGTTGCATTTATCCCTAGTAAGCCTGATAAATTCTTTGTTGCCCTGAAGGACCAGGCACACTGGATCAAGAACCCGGCAGTGGATTCCATGATTGTGTTGACAGCCACTAAGAAGGTGATTGCTGAAGAAAGCTCCTCTGTGTATCCACTGAACAGAGTCACATGTTTTGGACAGATTTGGGAAGCTAGTCTACTTCTAATCTACCTTTTCAATGAGAGATCTTAATTGTCTTGGCACGTTTCTCTCGTTTTTAGAGAGAGTTGGTAAAGGAGATCTCCAGTTCTCACCCAGAGACCTTGACTGTGGATAAGAAAAAGTTTCTCAGCTGGCTACCCTACAATCTTTATCCAGTACCTGTCTGTGCCTTATCTTTAATTCTACAGAGGGTGTGTCTAGGGCAGCCAGAATGGTAGTTTCCATTTGAAGAAATGCCTGGATATGGTTATGTGCGTTTCCAGGACACTTTTTATGCCTGGATATGGTTATGTGCATTTCCAGGACACTTTTTAAAGACCTTCTTCATCAGTGCCCCTTATGATGGCTTAACCTTGTTGGTCCAAAAGTGAGGGAAACTATTTCCAGGAGTGTAAAGGATAGCAAATCTCTGTCTACTGTAGGGATCAAATTCTCAACCTCTCAGAGAACCTTTATCCAGAAGTCAGAAGGCAGGGAAGAGAATATAGTTTAAGAAATTGCAGGGATTTTTACCAGATTCTCTTCAAAAACTAGTTCCCTGTGGCAGAGGGAGAAACATGCATAACTGATGTCCAAGAGGCAGAGGTGGTCCACAAAATCAAGGCTTTAGAGGTCCATTCTCTGAGAAACTTTTCCAGCACATCTGAAGGATTGCTTGACTGCCGCTCTCTGGAGGCAGTGGGGGAAGGTGTTTATATCTACAGCTACGGACCTGGATGTCCATCAATAAAGACAAGTGAGTATTTAGAACCATTTCCATTGGTTACCTTATTCCTTTTTATTACCTTCCATTACATTCCAGAAAAATTTCCAATGTTGCACCCTCACAAAGAAAGAAGTCATGTTGGAGATTTAAAAAAAGCTTCTGAATATTTGAGTCATCCGAAAAGGCTCCACCAGACCAGAAAGGATCCTGAATTTACTCATGGTCATTTTTAGTGCCAAAGGAAAATGGTAACATAAGTGGTTTAAACAAGTTGTGAAATGGAAAAAATTCCGGATGGCCGTAATTCAGTCCATTCTTCCTCTGTTTGTGGAAAAATAACTGGATTGCTTGACATATCTCCATGATGCGCATTACTATATAAAATGGACAGGTAATCCTGAAGATATCTCCAGTTCTGGTTGGGAGCTTGTTGCTTCCAATTCAGGGCTTTGCCCTTTGGACTCGCCACAGCTCCCCTGGGTGTTTATCAAAGGTATGGCTGTGGTGACGACTCAATTTACGACAGCAGGGGTTCCAAGTGTTTCTGTATTTGGATGACTGGCTTGTCACTGGACCTTCCAGAAATCTGCTTATTCAAGCCAGACTCCTTGCTCTACCTGTGCAACGGCTTGGGAATAGCAGTCACTCTGTAGAAATCCAAATTGCAACCAGTTCAATCTCTGTAATTCATCAGGGCAGTTTTAGACACAAGGTGCCTGATAAGACTCACTCCAAACTTTGATCTTGTCCTTCCGCCAACAAGCTCATCTAGTCTTGTCCTGCTGGAAGTCGCCCCCCCCCCCCCAGATTTATTATTCATCTTTTAGTGTCCATGGCTGCCTCCATAACGTTGATTCCATTAGCCAGGTTCCATGTGAGAGTCCTTCAGTGGACCTTGACTTGACTGTCCAGTAGTCAGTCGGACAACATCTAATGTCTTATCTGGTCATCATGAACATCTGGAGAGTTCACATACAGTAGTGGATAAATTCTCCATACCTTCAGAGATGCCCTTTCTTCTTCCCTCACAGGCCACAGTGACCTCAAGACACCTCCCAGTTTGGGTTGGTGAGGGCATTATTTATGAAAGACTGTTCAAGACATGTCTCCAAAACCAGTCTTTACATCAGTGTTTTGGAGAGGAGAGCAGTCCTCCTAGCATTATATGCTTTTCAGGCCTTTATCCCCTTGGGTGTGATTATTTGTCCAACTAGACAACATGCCCTTGGTTTGGTACATTAGCAAACTGAGATGAACCAGATTTTACTCCTTGTGTCGAAAGGCAATGAGTGGTTGTCTTCCTGCTGCTTTCTTATACCAACACATATCCCAGAGAAGTACAATATTCTTGTAAACAGGTTGAGCACATTCATTCTGCTCCCTCACGAGTGGTCCCTCAATCCATTGGTAACTTGGCAGGTTTTCAGACGTTGGAGCCAACCTTGTGATCTCTTTGCATCTCTCCTAAACACACAGTGTGACAAGTTCTTTGCTGTAGATCCTCATGAGGGGAAGGGGGTCTCCTTGGGACACTTTAATGCACTCTTGGCCACTGGGACTTTTCGCTTTTCCCCAACACCATTGATCCTAAAGTTACTTCAGATGGCTTCAGCACTGAAAGTTAAGTTCATCCTTGTAGCCTATTATTGGCCTCGACGAGTGTGGTTTCCCTTCCTCTGGCCTCTTCTAATTCACCCTCCCTGAGTGCTGGGCTAGGACCCAGACTTACTGCTTCACCCATTGGGGTCACCTCGCCCAAACATTCAGGTCCTTTAACTGACTGCATGGTTTCTCCAATTCCAGTGATGGTTTGACAGTCCAGGTTTTACTCTTCTGTTTTCTACTTTCTGCCTTCATCACAAAGACCTTCCACCTAGAAACTATATAAGAGCAAATGGAAAAGGTTTTCTTTTTGGGCTGTGGAGAAAAACAGTGGACCTTTTTCAGCCTCGTACTGTAATTTTAGATTTACTAGCATACCTTTTTCAAAGTGGGGGGCAGCTGTTCTACTATCAAGGTTCACTTGGTTGCAGTCTCTTTCCATGTGAGGATGAACATACACCTATGTCTTCTCTTAGATTATCCAAGGCCTTTCCTCAGGGTACCTTTCTCCTTCACCCACCACTTAGAGATCTAGTTCCTCCTTGGGACACTACAACTGTTTTACAGTTTCTGACAGGCCCTCCCTTTGAACCAACCACTGAAGCAGATATAAAATTTCTGTAATGGAAGATGTTTTTTTTTTTGGTGGCGAACACCACTGCCCGGAGAATTTCTGAATCGCTTGCCCCTTCCTCAAAACCTCCAAATCTAATTTTTTCACAACGACGTAGTGTTCTTAAGAACCAGTTCATCTTGTCTCCCTGTGGAGGCTTCTGAATCGTCCATTAATCAGTCTGAAAACTTGACTGTTCTTCCCAAATTTCTTGAACAGAGGTGACTATACCCTGCATTTGTTAGATGTTAATCACCAGTTGCATTTTTGTTTGCACTGGACAAAATCTTTCAAAAAATCTGATAATTTATTTATTTCCTTTTCTAAAACCAGATTGAGGAAAGTGGTGTCTAATATCATACTATCTCATTGGCCAGTTAGCTGCATTTCATTTCTTTACCAAGAGAAGATGTAATCAGTCCCTTCAAACCCCTAAAGCTCATTCTACAAGATACGTGGCCTCTTCTACAGCCCTCTTCCCTAGTGTTCCATTTCATGACATATGCTGTAGCTACCTGGTCAAAAGTCCATACTTTCATTTTGCATTTATAAATTGGATATCCCTTCTAGATCCAGAGCTTCGTTTGGTTCATCTGTGCTCAAGAATATCCTACCATGGGGCCTCCTGAGTATAAAAGTAATCTGGGACTTGCCTCATCTGTTGAGCCATGGTCGGAAAAGACATTATCAGATACAAAAATTATGCACATATCATAACGTTAGATCTGTGTCATTTCTGTCCATTTCTCAACTACCCACCTTCCACCCCCCCTTTATCTTTTCTAAGTAATGTTTCTTTGCAGTGTTCTCATTCTGAGATGGATCTAACTGACCTGACCTTGGCTTCTGAAGGTTAAGCCTGTCCTTCAGTTATTTTTATTGTGGATATTCTTTTCCATTTAAAATATATTACTGTGTTTCCTTCATGTGCTTCTAAAAAATTTTTCATATGTTTTTTGGGTGGGCAAACTTTGAACTGAGGTAGTGTATTCTGCACATGTGGATTATGGGTACAGGGAGGAGTTTGAGCAACTGATCCAAAGCTTTAAAGTGGCCAAAGCTGGATCAGAGACCCCATTTGTTGTGGAATGGGTGGAATATGACAACACGGATCTAATGTTATGATAAATGCACAATTTTTGTTTTTTTTTCTATGTAGTTGTGTGCAATGGTTTTGTTACACTTCTTCAGTGACTTACCTTTTACACCACCATATCTGGTGCATAAACTGCAGATATACATTTTCGTCAAATTTATTTGCCCTGTGCTGATGCCATTGAAAGTCAGGTGATCTGTAATATTAAGTCAGGGAAAATGTAAAGCAAGTCCATAGACTTTAAACTCCATGGAAAATCCATAGGGTGATGATGAGTAAAACACTCTATTCTTTCAATAAAAAGTTTTTGACTTTTTTTTTATTAAAAGCATTGCCCAAATAAATACAGGGGCAAGATGCATTGTGTCATGTAACTCATTGATTCCAACAATGCACAGTTGAAGAACTGCAAAACATTGTGGCACTTAACTCACTGGTTCCTGCGATGCACTATTAAAGAATGGCATAATACTTATTTACTAAAAATTACATTTTTTAAAAAGTGACATAGGTACATATGCAGTAATGCAATAGACCACCAACCATATTTCCTTTGCTGTTTTCATGCAGTGTACATTTTAACAATTTCCATTCACTCCAGTACTATATAAATTGTTGAATTCACGTCTTCCCTTAATTTTCACTGTTCCTCCTGAATACTATGCTGCATGTACTGTTCCTATAAATTCCATTTATTTCTATGTAATTTGCCCCTCCCCATTTATTTCCTTTGTAATATTCAGTACTTCAGTTACTTTTGGTTTAGATTTTGATTTTCTGTTTTCTAATGATTGTATTTTTTGCCGCCAGTAGCATTAAACTTAGTAAGGCCATTCTTTGTCTGGGCAATTCAAAGCCTGTCCCTGGAAAAAATAATTATTTCTCTAGTTGCAACCATTTGATTCCCTAGTGTTTCTGTCCGTGTTCTGTAGGGAGTTTTTGAAATCTGCTTAGTCATTAAATCCTACCCCCCCCCCCCACTCCAAAAATAAAATGTTCAAAATTGTTTCCCATCACTCCTCCTAGCATTTAATGTATACCAGAGGAAAAAAATCTGAAGTCTGCTTGGGGTATGGAAATGCCTGTGCAGACATGTCAAGCAAACATCCTAAGCATTGTGGACTTCATTACATATGTAGGACTATACAGATTTCCTCCCACTGTTCCCTTTGTAAATTGCCATTCCATTCTATATTTACAATCTTTTTCTAACCCCCTCTGATTGATTGATAAAAGTCATCATGCAGTAGTTTTATAAGTATCTCTCATTTAACAATTTCAGTTCTAGACTCTACTAAAAATACTGCCAGAGACTTTCATTTAACAATCCTGTGTGCCTTCCTCTTTGCATATACCAAGTTACCAGTCTCTAGTAGGGAAGACTGTCTCTAACAATGCATTTCAAACTTTTGCTTAGCCTCTTCCTACTCTCTCACTTTTCTCTCTAGTTATTTGCTAGCAAAATCCTGGTACCTTTAGAAATTCTTTTCAAGCAAATTCCACAATTTCTTTCTTACTTTCTATACTACTGCTTGCAGTTATTCATATTAGTAAAACCTCCATTCTCTATTCATGTGCTAGCTTGTTGTTAATATATTCATACAGCAGCAGAAAGTATTGTGTGTGTGGCTGTTAGACTTGCACCCAAACTCCTACACTCTCCTTATTTCCCATATCTCGCTTGCTTCATTGTTATCTCTTTCCACTTTGATTTATAACCTTCTGATGTTCATCGTGTTACACTACTGCAGTCATTACACTTGGGTTATCCTGCCGTCAGGCGGTCCCTCAGTCGGCCTGAGTTCCAAACTCTTGGTCCGGTGTCGGTTGCTGTCGCTTCTTCCCTGACGTCAGTGTGACAGGGGTATAATAAGATGCAGCTGATGCCATTTTCTTCAGTCTTTCTTGCCGCATGGTGCCGGAAGCAAAAGCAGTTCGCAAGTGCCGGTCGGCCGACTGTTTGTGTTTTATATGTGAGCATTACTTGTCTAGCTCTAGCTCTAAAATGTTCCTTCAAATTAGGTAACTCCTAAACCACCTTGTTGTATGGGGAGAATCAATTTAACCCACTTAACACTTCCCTTCTGAAATAAATTCCTTTTCTTCCTTATTAATTGTGATCCACAACTTCTCTGGTTGATAAACATACGCCTGACCTGTATGTAAAACCAAAGAGACTAGAAAACTTTTCACTGCTTGTATCTTGCTGTCTGCATCTGTAATCAAGAACTTCCAGCTTCTCACTTTTACGTTCTTTTGTTTAGTGTCTTCCCACATACCCTTAGCTGACAGAATGGCATCATTTTTAATCCATAATCCTGAATACTTTCTTATGTCTCCATAAATGTGGGTATTACAGAGCCAGTTCATGTGTGGGTACATAGTTTTAAGGCTATTTTCTTTTTTTATCTTTATGTATTTTATACTCTGAAAGGACTTGTACCCGTCTCAAAATATTCCACAACACCAAAATATCCTCTTCTGGTTTTGTCAAGTACAAAATATCATCTGCAAATACTTTTCTTTATTAACACACTAGTTATATGCTTGAATTTTGTCTTTGATGATCACTCTAAATATAAAGCAAATGACTAAGGGGAAAGAGGACATTCCTGCTTTGTTCTGTTCAAATCCAGTTAGTTTGAAGGGAACCTTCATACTTTAATGTTTGCCTCCGAGCCGTGATTAATCTTCCAGATTAACTCTGTTATTTTGTCAGGTAACTCAAATGCTGCCATTGCCCTACTCATAAACTCCCAAATGCCTCTTCTGGAATGGTTTCTCAAGTCTCACCAAAAATAGCAGCATTTTCTTGCAGTCTGCTTCTGTCTGAATCATCATTGTTCTATTAATGTTGTGAAATGTTTGCTTCCTCTCCACAAACCCCCACTAATCCATATCTATCAATTTTGGAAATGCCTTTACTATTCTTTTAGCCAGTATAGGCATAAACACTTTGTAATCATGGTTTAAAATTTAATTGGTCTGTATGAAGCTTGCTCTGAAGATCCTTTACCCTCTTTGGGTAATGTAGCCACTACTACTTATTCTAGGATGCTCTAGTTATGTTAACTTAGTAAATATTTCTGTACCCCATAGTGCCTTTTTTAGGCAAGGCTCAAAATTCAAACCGACCTCTATAAACAGCACAAGTAAAAAAAAAAATGGGGGTTATGCTACTCCACGCCAGGAGTTGAAATCTCAAAATGCATGTGCTCAAAGCACTCCTAAGTATGGAGAACGTAGACATCTGTGCAGTAACTGAAACCTGATTCAAGGCTTCAGAGAGCACTCCAGCACTACTGGGCTACAACTCATACCACACATTTCGGCCACAGAACATGGACCGAAACACAAAAGGAGGGGGTGTATCCATATTCATCAAGGATACCCACACCTCCAGGTTAGTGGCGCAGCATGATACCTCTGAGATCATCCATGTGCAACTAACATCAGGCAAATCTGCAATGCAAATTGTGGCTTGCTACAGATCACTCTCCATGACCCAGGACCACCACTCCGCCTTTCTGGAGGCACTGGAAAACATGAAGGTCCTACTGAACACCCTGATCTTGGAAGATTTCAATTACCCTACCATTAACTGGGAAAACTACTTGAGTACAAACTCCCAGGCTCAGCGCTTCTTGGAATTTATCAACTCAAATGCCCTGGATCAGTTGGTAAACTCCCTTACCAGAGGCCACAACATATTGGACCTGGTCATCACCAACATGGGCGACAGGTGCTCCGTACCAGAGGTCAACCCGTCACTGGTTAGATCAGACCATAAACTAATCACCGTGGATGTCCACACCCCACCACCCCCAACCAAGGAAACCACCGTGAAAAACTTTTTTAAAGCAAACTTCACCTTACTTAAGGCAGAGGTGGTAAGTTTCACAGCCCCCGCGCTAAAGGATAACACTGCCCAAGATGCAGAATCCTTTACAATTGCACTCTGAGCACCTACAAGGATGCATGGATCGTGCCATCCCTAGCAAAACCAAGACTCACTCCCCTAAGAGAAGGAAACCAGTCTGGTGGACCCCTGCCATAAACAGGTTATACAACAAAAGGAGGAAACTAGTTCAGAAAAAAAGCAAATCCCAAGAAGGAAAGACATCCCTGATCAACATCAGTAAGAAACTAAGGTCCCTCATAAAATCATCCAAGGCTAACTTCGAAAGAAAAATAGCCAAGGATTCGAAAGATGACCACAAAGCCTTCTTTAGCTATGTCAAGAATCGAAGTGGCAACTCGCAGATATGCTCTGAGATGTGCTATTTTGCACCAGAATATACTGAACCTATTGATATTGCCAACATACTGGCAGATTCAGTGCAAACTTCACCTCCCTCTCACCTTCAAAAGGGCCCACAACAATATCGGAAAAGTGTGGTGTCGCGGAAATCACAGAAGCATAGGTGAAAACAGCCCTTTCAAAAGCCAAAAACACAGCATCAGTGGAGCCAGATGGTGTCCCAGGCTGTGTCTTGCACGAACTACAGAACGAACTAACCCCCCACCTAAACACGCTGTTCAACCTCAGCCTCTGCACAGACTACGTGCCCATAGAATGGTGCACAGCAAAGGTTATTCCGCTTCACAAAGGAGGGGCCACAACTGACCCTGGTAACTATCACCCCATAAGCCTGACTAGCCTGGTCTGTGATAGCCGACAGACTGAGCAGAACTATCCTCTCTCCACACGAATGGTCTCTGAACATTACATTTGCAAATCAGATTTTCAGCAAATGGGGAGTTCCGTGTTGCGACCTCTTCGCGACTCCACTGAATGCGAAGTGCAAAAAGTTCTTCTCCCTCACCCCAGCTCCGGGGAAGAGCCCTATGGACGCACTAGCCCGTCCGTGGCCCACCGGCTTGCTTTATGCCTTTCCCCCAGTTCCTCTCCTTCCCAGGGTTATCCAAAAGGCATCTCTCTTGGGGAGCAAAATGATCTTAGTTGCTCCTTACTGGCCTCGCCAAGTATGGTTCCCCTATCTTCGGAAATATGCTCTGGAATGTCCATGGTTCCTGGATCAGATCCCAGACCTATTGGTTCATCAGTCGGGACTATTCCACCAGTCCCTACACACCTTAAAATTGACGGCTTGGCTCCTCCTCTTCCGACTATAGTTAGGAGTCATACCTTGGATCCAGAAGTTGTACACATTTTATCTTCGGTCCACAAGTCTGCTACAAAGAAATTGTATTCTAGTAAATGGAAAATTTGCTATTTGGGCTCAACTCCGGGGTCTGGATCCCATCACTATTCCTGTATCGGAAGTACTGAAATTTCTAACTTCTCTTTTCAATCAAGGCTCTTCAGTCTCTACCATCAAGGTTCAATTGGCAGCTATTTCCAATTTTCACGAATCTATAAACCCACCTTTAATGAGCAACAGATTGTGTAAGACCTTCTTGAAAGGTGCTGCGCTTTTAAGACCTCCGATTTCTCATCCTGCTCCTCCATGGGATCTTGATGTGGTGTTACGCGCCTTAACTTCCTCCCCCTTCGAACCGGCAGCGACATGTGATTTAAAATTTCTATTGTGGAAAACTGCCTTTCTGGTGGCGATTACTTCTGCCAGAAGGGTTTCAGAGCTTCAAGCTTTGTCTGTAAAACCTCCGTACTTGTTTTTTCACAAAGACAGAGTATCTCTCAGGCCAAATCCATCCTTTGTCCCTAAAGTTTGTTCCAGTTTCTGCCTACAACAATCATTTGAACTTCCAGTCTTCTTTCCGAAGTATTCTAACAAAGCGGAATTCATATTCCACACATTAGATGTCCACAGGCAGTTGCGTTTTTATTTAAATAGGACCAAACAAACAAGGAAAACAGATCAGTTGTTTGTATCCTTTGCAGACAATAAATTGGGCAAAGCCGTCACAAAGGTCACTATTGCCAAATGGATCAGGGACTGTATTACTCAAGCTTATTCTTATTCTAATAAAGAGCTTACCACCTCTGTCAAAGCTCATTCTACAAGGGCTATGGCTACTTCGATAGCATTTCATTCTAAGCTTGCCATTAGTGACATTTGTGCTGCGGCTACATGGTCTTCCCTGCACACTTTCATTTCCCACTACAAATTGGATGTGGCATCTAGAGGATGAGCTTCATTTGGTTCCACAGTGCTCAGGAGTGTTTTCCAATGAGCCACCCAGGATTTAGGTGCTAGGGATGCTGTCCCATCAGTATTGAATGTAGGCGAGATAGGATCACATAACATCTTTTAGTTATGCACTTACCATAACTTTAGATGTTTGGGATCCATCTTGCCTACATTCCCAATAACCCACCCTCCTTCCCCCTTCCTTGGAGATCAGAGGATATCAGAAGGTCTGAATCCTGTTGTTTCATCTTGAAACATCTAACAATGTTATATAAACAAGTTGTGCATGAATGCGGACAAACAAGATCTGGGGGATTAGTGGTGGTGCATCCTGGGATAAGAAATAGCTCAGCCAATAAGAGGCCTCGCTCTATAGCATAGCGTGCCGAGTCGGAGCCGAGGGATCTGCTTTGAGCCCATCAGTATTGAATGTAGGCGAGATGGATCCCAAACATCTAAAGTTATGGTAAGTACATAACTAAAAGTTTTCACCTGTGCGTCTGATTTCCACAACACTACACTTTTCCGGTATTGTTGTGGGCCCTTTTGGGGGTGACAGGGGGGTGATGTTTGCACTGAATCTATCTGCCAGGATGTTGGCAATATCAGTGGGTTCAGTATATTTTTTGCTATTTTGCACTAGCTCAGAGCATATCTGCGAGTTGCCACTTAGATTCTTGACATAACTAAAGAAGGCTTTGTGGTTATCTTTCGAATCCTAGGCTATTTTTCTTTCAAAGTTAGCTTTGGAGGATTTTATGAGGGACCTTAGTTTCTTACTGATGCTGATTAGGGATGTCTTTCCTTCTTGGGATTTGCTTTTTTTCTCAACTAGTTTCCTTCTCCTATTGTATAGCCTGTTTATAACAGGGGTCCACCAGACTGGTTTCCTTCTCTTAGGGGAGTGAGTCTTGGTTTTGCTAGGGATGGCACGATCCATGCATCCTTGTAGGTGCTCATAGAGTGCATTTGTAAAGGTTCCTGCATCTTGGACACTGTTATCCTTTAGCGTGGGGACTGTGAAACTTGCCACCTCTGTCTTAAGTAAGGTGAAGTTTGCTATAGAAACGTTTTTCACACTGGTTTCCTTGGTTGGAGGTGGTGGTGTGGTGTGGTGTGGACATCCAGAGTGATTAGTTTATGTGGTGTGGACATCCAGAGTGATTAGTTTATGGTCTGATCTAACCCGTGACTGGTTGACCTCCGGTGTGGAACACCTGTTGCCCATGTTGGTGATGACTAGGTCCAGTATGTTTTCACCTCTGGTAGGGGAGTTTACCAGCTGATCCAGGGCATTTGAGTTGATAAATTCCAGGAAGCGCTGGACCTGGGAGTTTGTACATGAGTAGTTTTCCCAGTTATCGGTAGGGTAATTGAAATCGCTGAATATCAGGGTGTTCGGTAGGACCTTCATGTTTTCCAGTGTCTCCAGAAAGGCGGAGTGGTGGTCCTGGATCATGGAGGGTGATCTGTAGCAGGCCACAATTTGCATTGCAGATTTGCCTGATGTTAGTTGCACATGGATGATCTCGGAGCTATCATGCTGCGCCACTAGCCTGGAGGTGCTGGTATCCTTGATGAATATGGACACACCCCTTCCTTTTGTGTTACGGTCCATGTTTTGTGGCCAAAATGTGTGGTATGAGTTGTAGCCCAGTAGTGCTGGGGTGCTCTGTGGAGCCTTGAACCAGGTTTCAGTTACTGCACAGATGTCGACATTCTCCATACTGAGGAGTGCTTCGAGCGCTGCATTTTGAGATTTAAACTCCTGGCGTTGAGTAGCATAACGGTAATTTTTTTTTTGTGCTATTTACGGAGGTGGGTTTGACTTTTGAGCTTTGACTAAAAAAGGCACTATGGGGGCAGCAAGAGCCTTGGCCAGTATTCGAAAGTCTAGGGGTGACTGGTGCAAGCCGTCTCTTGAGAAGCAACGAGGCTTGCCGCGCATGTCGTCCCAGGCTGGCAGACACTGGATCCCCTTTGAATGACACCAGAAGCTTAGCCAATTGTTGAAATTGATCATTTTTTTCTTTATGCTGCGGTATCCTTTTTGGTGAGGGCAGGATGCTCCTCAGGGTCATGGTCATACCCACCTGGGCTACGTGATCAGAGAGCTCTTCCATGTCTCTTTTCATGTAGTCCAGGGAGATATGTCTCGGGTAATTCACACCAACAGGAACAATGACAGAGTTAGAGTTATATTTGTACTTGTTTTGGAGTGACCCGAGTGCTTGTGTTATGTGGCAGATTATGGCTTCTGATAGGCAGCTAACGGTAACCTTCTTGTCCAGCCTAGTGAGTGGGACGTCAGTATGCCTGACTATAGACTCGCCTATTACTAGTGTGTTAGGTATGCTATTTCGCCGTAAGGGCTGTGATTGTGCGGCACATTTATTTTGTGTTTTATGTGTTATCTGGTTTATGATGGGAGGTGCAGGTTTTTTGGGTGCCTGCTTTGGAGGTCTCTGATGCTTTTGCAGGTTTTTATTTAGAGCCTCAAGAGTATGATTTCATGTATTTATGTGTATTTTTTGCCAGTGCTGATTTAGTATGTGTATGTGAGGCTGGAAGTGTGGTGCAAGTGTTAACCTTCTCCTCATGACTGCCTGTTCCAGTCTTGGGTGGAGAGAGCTTAGCCTCCAGTTTAGCTATATAATTGCATCTCTCGCATATGTTAATGTTTTGTGGTAGGAAGAGAGGGTTGTCTGTGTACATGAGGCAGTTGTAACATTGCCTCAGGATACCCAGGTTCACCAGCTTGACTGGAGAGTATACCTGAGATTGCCCTTTGGTCATGCCTGAATAGTAGGGTGAGCTGCTTAGTCGCTTGGTTGGTGAGGGGTGAATAATGAGCCTTGCCCTGCTGGGCAGTCAAGTGTCAGGGTATATTAGTGCTTGCTAGTAGGTCTGAGCAAGTGCTGGACTGTAGGATGCTTTTTAAGTGCTTAGGTTGAGAGTTAGACTACTTTCAAGGGATAAACTGAAGAGGAGACTTTGGTGGAGCCGGGATAAATTTAGCCCTAGCTAACCGGCGCTGCCCAGACATGCAAAACTCTGGGTTTTACAGCAGGGAAATGAAAGAGAGAGAAAGTGGCCCAAAATGGCCTATAAACTACTAACTTCTGGGCTGGAACCACTCCTCCAGGGACAGATGGCTGCTCAAAGTTCCCTCTCTCACAGGTGAACAGAGAAACCTCCTCCTATCCAAGTAAGGTATGGGTAACTCAGAAAATTGTAACACAGCCCTGAGTTCAGCACTAGCCTGAAAACTGGACTATACTAGCTTGGAAAGATGGGAAACGAGGAAATTTTTTTTTTAAAAGATAAGGCAAAAACAGTAAAAAAAATACACTTAAATGGCTTTAGATGATTACAATTAATCAGAAAAGGCTTTTAAAACAATTACCCAGTTAACTAGCAAGGAAAAAAAATCTCAAAGCTGAGCACTGTTTCTGTAGTCTTCAATCAGACAAGTTCTAACTGCACCTTCCTGCCACTGGGGTGCAGGGGAACCTTCTCCAAAAAAAAGAAGGCCTGTATTAGTGCTCAAGTTATACAAACAAAGCTATATTCAGCAGGCCTGGATCTAGTCTATGCTACAGCAAACAAGGAGCACCAATTTCAGTAAGAAACCATTGAAATATGCAGGCACTATAAGCCGTTAACCAGAAATTCCCAGCTCAGAAGGGCAGAGTCCAGCCTCTCCTCCCACAAGAGTGCAGACCACAAACCTTCTTAATTTAAAATAACTGGCCTGAAGCCAAAGTGCTTAAACTAGAACTAATACACTTTTAGAATAACAGACACTGAGCCTTCAATCAGCAGTTCCCAACTTAGAAGGATGCAAGCTACCTGTCCTGCCACAACAGTGCAGACCAAAAACCTTCTTAATGTAAAACAACTGGTGTGAAGCCCAAGTGCTTAAACCAAAAGGCTTAGAATTATAGTTACACCAAGCAGTAATAAATACAATTTAGTACATTTAAGATGACGCAAAAGCAAAATAAAGTTGGAAGAAACACAAATACAGTAAAAGCAGATGAATAAAGTGCAATTTTTTTTTTGAGTGAGCAAATGAGATGGGCCCAGGAGGAGTAGCCAAATGCAAATTTACAAGAGGGGCGGGCAGTTTCAAAGCCACCAAGACTAACTGAAAAAACAGAGCCACAACTTACAGCTAGATAGTATTCAATGCCAACACAAATAAATCAATTTAAATGTATTATTTAAAAAAAGTGCAGGTAAAGATTTACTTAAATTCACTTATGTCCAGTTGATTGCATGTAGGTCTTAGCTGGCCAAAGCTCAGAGTTTAAGATTGCAGTTCTGAGGGAGAATAGTTGGTTGTGTTTTTACTAGGCTGACCGTGCAGGTAGTATTTGGTACTGAACTGAGCAGTTTTATGGTCCCCGACTCGGACTCTGATACAGTGACACCCCCCCCCCGCCAGCAGCACACCCACCATATACCTCTAATGAACTTAAATTAAAAAAAGCTACGAATAAAGCAAGAGGTATGCCTCAGCCTATTGCTTGCAATTCCGCAGTAGCCTTGGGTAAGCTATCAGACCACTTGCCTTGTTTTGCATCCAGGTCCCCTGGTGCATTAATACCGCAACTGCGAGTCACACTAGTATCAGTTGCATCCTGTGGAGCTGTACCATTGCCTGGCTCAGGTATGGGAGAACCAAACCCTTTAGGTGCAGGGGAAATCAAAGGTGCAGAATCTGTTGCTAGTGATGTGTCTGCCCTTGGGATTCTCACACTAGTGTAGTGCATGCAAAACAAATGCAGAAGACCCACCACATTGCAGGGCAACAGTCTCTGACTCCAGTTCCCACCTGAACTGGTGGCTGTGGCTAAATGCATTACTCAGGCAATTTGATTACAGGGTGCAAACCCAGGGTGTGAGTTGCATCAGCCCACACACCCATATTCAGCCACTCACGAATCCTGATTTTTGAAGGTGATGCAAAATCTGAGGTTTCAAGTGTCCGAGTTTAAGCAATCTGTTTCCTGTAAGGACAAACAGATCCCCCAGTATCGGCAAGGTATATGCTCGTTCTATAGGATGAAGCCCCAAGTCTTTCTTGTGGCTATAGACACCACCACAATGATGTTGATACCTCAGCATATAAGGAAGTACAAGATCATACCCTCTGTGACAGTTGGCAGTGCTATCCTGGGAGCTTGCTTTATGGCATTCTCTGACTTGGCAGACAGATTAAGCAGATCCCTGCGCAGACCTGCATGAGTGGCAGCTCAAAGCTGTAGTGTTCCAGATGTGGCTAAGGCCTCAAATAGATTTGTTCGCCTCCTTTCCAAACTGACAACTGGAAGAATTCTGTTCCAAACAATCTTGCAGCCATACTTTGGAAGACAGGCACATTCTCATTAACTTGGTTGGGAATGTTTAATTCTGCATTTGTACCCTTTTCACTAAATTGCAGTGTACTTCTGAAGGTTCAGAAAAAATGCCAACGACCATTGTGGTGACTCCCTTTTGGCCCAGGCAATCTTGGTTCTCCCTTCTAATGGTATTGTCCCAGGGCAATTGCCACAGACTTCCTCACACTTTGGATATGCTTACACAGTGTGTGGAGCAACTAGTGCACCCTAGTTCAGAACAAATACAGCTGACAACCTGGATGATTCAGTCTTCACTCCGTTAGGTACGTATTTCATGAGGATGTGCAGCAGGTGTTAAAGGAGGCTAGAAAACTTCTATAAAGTCTTTTTGTTTTCGATGGATGAAGTTTTGTAAGTGGTGCTTAAATGGGACTAGAGGGTCCCTTGTGGTTAACATCCCTCTTGAAATATTTGTGTAAGCTACTTCAGGATGACTTATTGTAGCTGTTCATTAAGGTGCATTTAGCGACCATCTCTACTTTTCTGCCAAAGGATCCCCACCTTTCTTCTTCTCTTGGTAAAACTGTTCATGAGAGTAGTGTATAGGAGACCTACTGGCAAGCAAATTCCTCCTTCCCTGGATCTCGGCTATATTCTGAAAGGCAAAAATGACGACAAACTGTGAACATAACACAAAAACCTGCCAGGACTCTGACTAAACTCTATATTTATTACAGTGGTGAAGCGCTTTTTGTTTGTGCATTCACAAACTTCATCAGAACAACCAATCAACTGTTAGTTACTTAAATTACTATTCCACAAAGGAAGTGATGTCATAGATTAAAAATTCAAAACATTTACGGTTCCATAACATTCATAAAACCACTAGTATTAAGTTAAAAAGGACATAAATAATATTGCTACAATTTCTTGTGCATCAAAAAAAAAAAAAAAAAAAAATCAGAGCGCCAACCTGCAGAATCAACATGAAAATAAAAATAAAAAATACATGAACAAGGATAAATGCCTTTCACGATCTAAGCAAAGCTTTGCACAATAATCATTAAGCCCGGGCCAGACATAGAAGTATAAGGATAGCTACCACATTAACTCAGCCTTTTCTAAATACACCATCCATGGGGCCCCCCTCTAAGTTCCTCATTTACTTGCTGTATACCACAAAAATCAAAACTATGACCGTTTTGCATTTGCACATGCTTGGTTAGGGCATTAGTTAAATTGAACGCTTCAGGTCAGTAATAAAACTTTCAATGCTAGCATAAATACATTCATGTTCATATCTGTATCTAGCATATTCAACATCCGCCTGCAATTGTTCATCACATTGCCCCAGTAACAAATCAATTTCCTTGTTATATTTAATTAATAACTGAAACAACTCAAACCCATGTCTATCAAACATGGTGATTAGTTCATTATGTAATGCTGACTACAAGCAATTATTATAAAAAATTGGAGAATAATTGAGGAGGATTTATCTATAAGGGATACATTTACAGGAAGGGTTAAAACAGTAGCAAGAAGAGGTAAAAACTTAAAAGCACTACTTGAAAGTGGTGGTCGACCTAAAACACAAGGTCAAGGAATGAAAAAAATCTGGGATGTGCAGTTTTTGTAAATTTATGTGTCAAGGACAGTCTGTTGAAATTAATGGTAACAAGTGTAAAATAAATTATAGGTTGAATTGTAATTCAAAAGCATTGGTTTATGTGGCTAGGTATAATCAGTGCCCCACTTTATTACATAGGAAAAACCACCAGAGCCCTAAAAGATAGGGTATACTAGCATTTGTATGCTGTAAGGAAGTCCAATTTAACTAATGCCCTAGCTAAGCATGTACAAATGCAGAATGGTCATAGTTTTGATTTTTGTGGTATATAGCAAATAAATGACTAACTTAGAGGGGCCCATGGATGCTGCATTTAGAAAAGACTGAGTTAAAAATGGCAGCTATCCTTATACTCCTATGTCTGGCCCGGGCTTAACGATTATTGTGCAAAGTCTTGCTTAGATATTGAAAGACATGTATCCTTGTTCATGTATTTATTTTTATTTTCATGTTGATTCTGCAGGTTGGCCGAATTTTTTGATGCACAACAAATTGTAGCAATATTATGTCTTTTTTAATTTTTAATAGTGGTTTTATGGATGTTGTAGAACATCAAATGTTAAATGTTTTGAATTTTTAATCTATGACCTCACTTTCTTTGTGGAATAGTTATTTAAGTAACTTTTTTAAACAGTTGACTGGTTGGTCTGATGAAGTTTGTGAATGCACAAATGAAAAGCTTTTCACTGTTGTAATAAATAGAGCTTAGTCTGAGTCCTGGCCATTTTTTTGTGTTATATTCTGGGAGAAATAACCTTTACCACCTTTTGAATCGGCCCCTCAGGCTGATCTGATGTTTTTAACATGAAAGACTGTTTTGCTTAACTGCTCTGACATCTTCAAGTTGAATAGCTGAGCTGCAAACTTTCATGAGGAGACTATCTTACCTAATTTTTCACATGGATAGGGTTGTGTTATGCACGAACCCCTTTTTCATGCCAAATATAGTGTTAGAATTCACTCACAATCAGTCTTAACCTCCCTGTGTTCTTCACAGAATGTAAGAATAAGGGAGAGAGAAGATACATTATGGCTTGGATATGCATTGGCAGTTCAAATACTACCTTGAGAAAACAAAACCCTTTTGGAAAGCCTGAAAGGCTTTTTATTTCCTGCATATGGGCCAAGAATGGTCATCCTGTCTCTAAGCAAACCATTGTTTGGCTGGTTGTCCTATGGCAAGGCAAATCTGGGCAAGTTAAAGGTACGTCCACCATGGCCTGTACCTCTGCAGTAGCATATTGGAAAATAATGGACTCCAGAAGTATTCTAGAGACAATAACTTGGTCCTCTGTCTATACCTTTTGTGAAGCACAGTGAGCTGGATGCCTTTTCTAAGTCCAGTGCAGGCTTCACTAGGACTGTTCTCCAGGGGCTCCTGGACCCTCTTCCTTCCAGGTTGTGTAAGCTTAGGGAATATACACACATGCCCCTAAGGCAGTATGTTTGTTGAACATAGTATAGTTGTGCATGTCCTACTTCCCTGTAACAGTAGATGTTCATATGTTCATGTAATGCACTGCGTTACTGGCAGTATGCACCCACCATTCCCCCCTTTTTATTTATTTATTTTTTTGATGTACATAATTTGGTGTTAGTTGCCATTGAGTTTTGCTCAGTGGCTTTTATTGGCGAGTGTGCATGAGAGGATGTGCGCAGCGCAAGAGGGTGTGTGTGTCTGAGGTTTAAAACAGTAGGTGTTTGCAAAACTTGCATTTTCATATTCTGTTCCTGCTGGACCCCTAAACTGAAAAGGTTCTCTGTGTGGGTCTGAAAGGCAGTCCCTGTATTGCTAGGTGAGTGGTCGATCACACCCACAGACAGGTAATGGGTGGGGCTCTGAGCATTAGTAGACTGCCCGTATGCCAGTAAGGCAGGGTGTTTTAAGAACATCTATTGTTACTGGTAAGGACTTGTGCGACTGTACTTTTTTCAGCTTTCTGTGAGATCTTCTCTATCACCTTTTCTTGTGGGATTTTTTGGGATGAAAACTGGAGCCGAAAACTAATATTACAGTTAGTAGTTTCTGAATAGTTTGTGCTCCTTTCTACGTAATGTTAACAGTATCACTTTGTCATTAGTTAAGGAAAATGTGTTGCATGGAATGTTTAGATCCGAATGTCTGCTGTACCTGTACTATAGTGTACACCTATACACCTAACGACCACTAATCCTTGTTGTGCAAACCAGATGTTAAAATGTTAATATGACATTAGGAACAATTTAATAGTGCCTTTAGAATTAAAGGCAGCAGATATGAGCATTTATCTTAAGGAAAGAAATACTTTGTGCCATTTAGTTTTGAAATTGGAATAGATGGAAAAGTATGCCAAGTAAAAGAAAATGAATGACTTTCCATGTAACAATTTTGTGTCTATAGCACAAAACAGAAATTTAAAAGAAAAGGGTGACTGTGCAATTTAGGACTGATGAAAAAGAGACTTGAGAGTTATTTAAAAAATGTATGTTAAGATATACTAGAGTTAACAAAAGTAGAATATAATTGAGGCGGGACTGAGAGGAAGGTACTGTGGAATAGGAATGCTTTGTAACTTTAAAAATGGCAAAGTTCGACACATTTCAAGTGCATTTAATATAGTCAGATTGAGAGGAGTTTCAAGGATCTGTGGGCAACCAAAAACCTCTTTTGTGGGGCAGATGGACACTTGATTGGACAGTGTAGTAAGAGAAAGATGTTCATTGTAGTCAATGATGCAGTTTTAATTCTTGGGACTTCTGCAGTGCAGAAGGCTGTGGCCAGCCTGTATACCACTGTATTTGACTGTCCCCCAGCCAGCAGACATCTGCTGCAGATCATCCTGATGTTTGGGTATAACATGGTATCAGCTGATTGCACCTTCAGTTCTTTGTTGATGATCTACAAAGTTTTCTTAATGTCATCAATCCACCTGTCAGCTTGAATTAGTGGAGAATTAAGGAGTCTCCCTGTTGGAGACTTTTTTGCTTTTCTTTGTGAATGTTTCTTGTTCATGTACAAGAAAGTTCATAATTATGTTTCTTGTGCGAACAGATTCCCCATAAAGATTTTCATTCTTAATGCAATTTTTGCTTAAGTTGACAGCACAACATTTCTAGCTATCTGTTTTGTGCTAGGTTTAAGTCAAAAATTGTTAAACACAGGACCAAGTCCCTTTAACAACATATGGATTCTTGTAGGGTAGGCCTTCACATGTTTTGGTGTCCACTGAGTTCCAGGCTGTTGTCCCCAGAAAGCATAAAGATAAGTATCTGAAAGAGAGTGACACTGGGGACACTGAGGACATTTTTTGTCCGGGCCCTTCACAAAAATTGATGTCACTGATACAGGAGAGGTGTCTTTGTAGCTTTCTGGTCTGATGCCTGTTAGATTGAAGTCCTCTGGCACAACCCCCCTAGAGACCACACCCTGATTCAGCCCCACACCTCACTGTCCAATACCAGACCAACCAGACCAACAGTGGTAGAGTCCGAAGCAAGTGATTAAGCAGTGGCTTCTGATGCCAGAGTACTGGTGACCCAAGGTGAGGGCAATATCCCCTTGGTTATTATAAGAGAGGATGTCCTCTGGAACTAGGTAAGAGTTTGTGGCTGCTCGTTCACAACCTGAGGCCTTCACTTCTCCTAAGACCTGGGTACTGAAAACACAAAAGGCCTTCAGGTTTGTCCTAACCTTCTCTACATTATTATCCTCCAGTCACTTCACAGGACTTGGATAGGCTGGTCCTGGACTAAGAGAACCATGCAAATGACCTTGCAAAAGGATTTTGTGCGAAGAACATCCCCTTGGAAAAGAAAAAAAGGACTTTTCCCCTCAGGGATATTCTGATTCCTTAAAATCAGAGGATGAGGAGGAATTAGTCTAGACCTTGGGTTGCTTCTCCATTACAATGTAGTCTTGGACGATGTGTTTGAAGACGTGTCTTTGCACCTTGATTTCCTTCCCCTTGCTCCTAGGAAGACTGACCACTGCTAATGGGTGCTGGAGTCTCATAAGCAGTTCTGTAAAAACCCAGTGGTGGACACAGCAGTGTTGTCTACACAATCAGCTAAGAGAACCAGTAGACATACACCCAAGAACCCTTCACCAAACAATAGGGGAAGCAGACTGCTGGACACATTTGGTAAGAAACCTTGTACTTCAGCCACCCTGACCATGATGGTTCTTAACTGCCAGTTTCCCATGCTCAAATAACTTGTCACTGCATGAATATATTAAAACCAAGGCAGAAGGGATCCAGGACAAAAGCTTCCAGAAGAATATCCAGGACCTAGACAGTGTTACCGTACAGGTATCCAGACATTCATTCAAATGTGTTTGCATCCTGGAGGGTGGACACATTTATTTTATTTTATTTTTTTAGTTATTTATCATTTGTTGACCGGGAAAGTTATACACATATGGAAGTGGGAAATGGGTAAAACTAACAGATTTCACCTCTTTCCCTTTCTTATCCAGTTTGTCAAACACTTGCTCATATGGCCCATATACACATATGGGGTCATTCACTCTGAGACCTGCCTTTCTGAGGACTCAGCCTCTCTGACCATGTAAAAGCTGAACTCCTTGATGTCCCCTGGACAAGGACTTCCTTTTCGGGCCCCCAGTTGAGCAAGTGTTTGACAAACTGGATAAGAAAGGGAAAGAGGTGAAATCTGTTAGTTTTACCCATTTCCCACTTCCAAGTACAGTAGGAATTACCCTTTCAATGTTGGCTCTTTCAGCCTAAACATGAAAAAAAAAACAGTACAATTGGGCCAGGCTACAAAGAAAGTGACAAACTGAATAATAATCCAGACCTAGGAGATTCAAGGATCCAGCGCCATCCAGGCTATTCCCAGTACTCCCCCGTATCCCACCACAACCCAGCCCCTTCCATCGGCAGGAAGACTATCCTCTTGCCATCACTGGGACGACAGGATACTTGAGTCATATAGAATATAAGGAAGGTTTTATGCCATCTAATTTTGGAGAAAAAAAATCCCTCCATATCTAGAGACTCATGTCCCCCAAAAAACACAAGAAAAGCTTCCACCCATTCTAAAAGAGCTGCTTCTGCAAGGGTCCATTTAGAGTGCCCCCAAAAGAAAAAGTCACAGGATTTTACACCCATCTTTTTCTTGTCCCTAAGAAAGAAGCTATCTAGAGGCCTATCCTAGACCTTTCAATACTAAACACGTTTATACCAATGCTGAAGATACTAACCTTTCAAATATTGCTTACCTTATCTTCCCAGGGCCAGGGATGGTGACTATGGTTTTGAAGGATGCCTACCTACATGCTCATATTGACCAGGAACACAGGAAATACTTAGAATTTCAAGCAGGAGGACTAATTTTGTGCTTTATCATTTGGCTTATATTCTGCTCCTAGAGTTTTTAATCAAATGTCTGGCATCAGTCATTTGCTTTTTGCAGAATGCAAGGTGTCCATAGCTATCTTTGCCTGTACTGTCTAATTCAGGCTGTGTCTCCCTTTAGAACTTCAAAAAGTTATACAAATCACCACGGATTGCTTTCATAAGTTGGGTCTGATCCTCTGCCTCCAGAAGTCGCAACTCCAGCCACCACCAGAACTACCTACCTATAGACTGCCTTAACAGCAGGCTTTCCTTCCAGAGGAAAAATTCAAGTGTTCTTTCAGAATACCTCAGAGACTTGTGCACTCCGTCACTGCAGGGGAATTTCCCACAACTGTGGGTTACATGACCTCTTGCATTATAATAACCCCTTGGCAAAGCTATAAATGAGAAAGGTGCAGTTGTTTTTTTATAGAAAAACACACATTACATCAGTAGACCCTGGAAACCATGATCCTTCTGCTCCCATGGCTAAAAATGTTATCCTGTGGTGGGGGGATCATGTCTGTACCAACCCAGGGGCGCACTTCCTCTTGCCAGAGACAACACAGACCCTGACAGTAGACAGTTTCAACAGAGTGCAAGGGTCCATCTGGGACACTTCAGAGTCCAGGAGACATGATTTGAGGCACTCAACAAGCAAAACGGCACATCAACGTAAAGGAAATGACAGCAGTCATAATAACTATGAAATCATTCAAAGACCAACTGTCCCCTGGAACCCTTCAAACTTGGATGTTTATGTACCACACAGTGGTATTATCTGACAGTGGGAGCACATTCATACCCCCAGTGCATACTTACAAGTTCATAGGTGTTTACTAGGCTAATGATCACAGGGGCCTTTTTAAGAGTAGCCATGCATCCCGAATCTTTGATAAGTTCTGATACCCTTGATAAGTGCAAGCATGGGCCCTTAACCCTTTTCTTGCCCTTAAAACAAAC